>NC_046159.1:11039947-11057447 GCF_011064425.1 Rattus rattus
CCACCAGAGAACTAACTACTTAACCTGATAGACAACTTCAGCAAAGTGTCAGGGTATAAAATTAACTCAAACAAATCAGTAGCCTTCCTCTACTCAAAGGGAAAACAGATTGAGAAAGAAATTAGGGAAATGACACCATTCATAATAGTCCCAAATAATATAAAATACCTCGGTGTGACTTTAACCAAGCAAGTGAAAGATCTGTATGACCAGAACTTCAAGTCTCTGAAGAAAGAAATTGAGGAAGATCTCAGAAGATGGAAATATCTTCCATGCTCATGGATTGACAGGATTAATATAGTAAAGATGGCCATTTTGCCAAAAGCAATCTACAGTTTCAATGCAATCCCCATCAAAATTCCTAGAGATTCTTCATAGAGATAGAAAGAGTAATTTGCAAATTCATTTAAAATAACAAAAAACCCAGGATAGCGAAAACTATCCTCAACAATGAAAGGGCTGAAGGAAACAATGAAAAAACAAAGGAAGCACTGTCCCTGAACTCAAGCTGTATTACAGAGCAATAGTGATAAAAACTGCATGGTATTGGTACAGAGACAGGCAGGTAAATCAGTGAAACAGAGTTGAAGACCCTGAAATGAACCCACACACCTATGGTCACTTGATTTTTGACAAAGGAGCTAAAACCATCCAAAGGAAGAAAGTAGCATTTTTAACAAATGGTGCTGGCTCAACTGGAGGTCAACATGTAGAAGAATGCAGATCTATCCATGCTTATCACCCTGTACAAAGCTTAAGTCCAAGTGGATCAAGGACCTCCACATCAAACCAGATACACTCAAACTAATAGAAGAAAAAGTGGGGAAGAGTCTTGAACACATGGGAATTAGGGAATATTTCCTGAACAAAACACCAATGGCTCATGCTCTAAGATCAAATATTGACAAATGGGACCTCATAAAATTGCAAAGTTTTTGTAAAGCAAAAGACACTGTCATTTTGACAAAACCGCAACCAACAGATTGGAAAAAATCTTTACCAATCCTACGTCTGATAAAAGGCTGATATCAAAAATACACAAAGAACTCAAGAAGTTAGACTCCAGAGAGTCAAATAACCCTATTAAAATGGGGTACAGAGCTAAACAAAACATTCTCAGCTGAGGATTATTGAATGGCCAAAAAGCACCTAAAGAAATGTTCAACATCCTTAGTCATCAGGGAAATGCAAATCAAAACAACCCTGAAATTTAACCTCACACCAGTGAGAATGGCTAAGATCAAAAACTCAGGTGATAGCAGATGCTGGTGAGGATGTGGAGAAAGAGGAACACTCCTCCATTGTTGGTGGGATTGTAAACTGGTACAACCACTCTGGAAATCAGTCTGGAGGTTCCTCAGAAAATTGGATATTCCACTATCTGAGGACCCAGCTATACCTCTCTTGGGCATATACCCAAAAGATGCTCTAACATAAAACAAAGACACATGCTCCACTATGTTCATAGCAGCCTTATTTATAATATTCAGAAGCTGGAAAGAACCCAGATGCCCTTCAACAGAGGAATGGATTCAAGAAATGTGGTACATCTATACAATGGAGTACTACTCAGCTATCAAAAACAATGACTTCATGAAATTCATAGGCAAATGGATGGAACTAGAAAAATATCATGAGTGAGATAACCCAATCACAGAAAAACACACTTGGTATGCATTCATTGATATGTGGATATTAGCCAAAAAGCTCAAATTACCCAAGATGCAATCCACAGACCACAGGAACCTCAAGAAGAAGGATGACCAAAATGCAGATGCTCCCACTCCTTCTTAAAAGGGGGAAAAATATCCATAGGATGGGATATGGAAGCAAAGTTTAGAGCAGTGACTCAAGGAATGGCCATTTAGAGCCTGCCCCACATGTGGCCCATATATCTCTCCACCAAAACTAGATAAGATTGATGAAGCTAAAAAATGCATGCTGAAAGGGACTGGATATAGATCTCTCCTGAGGACACATCCAGAGCATGGCCAATACAGAGGTCAGTGCTAGCAGCAAACCACCGAACTGAGAACAGGACCCCCGTGGGGGGAATTAGAGGAAGGATTGAAAGAGCTGAAGGAGCTTGCAACCCCATAAGAACAGCAATGCCAACCAACCAGAGCTTCCAGGGACTTAACCACTACTGAAAGACTACACATTGACTGACCCAGGGCTCCAACTGCATATGTAGCAGAGAATAGCCTTGTTGGGGCACCAGTGGAAGGGGAAGCCTTTGGTCCTGCCAAGGTTGGACCCCCAATGCAGGGGAAAATGGGGGAGGCAGTAAGGGAGATGTATAGGGGGAATACCTTTATGGGAGAGGAGAGGGAATGGAGGCTTATAGACAGGAAACCGGGAAGGGGAATAACATTTGAATTGTAAGTAAAGAGTTATATCTAACAAAAAAAATTAAAAATGAAAAAAATAAACCAGTAGCCTTCCTTAATGTCAGTGATAAAGACACTAGAATTTGGCTAGGGAATCCATGCTCAGTGACTGGAAGTATCAATAGTGTGAAAATGGTTGTTCTACTCAAAACAATCCATCGATTCAGTACAGTCCTCATCACAATTTCAATGGCATTCTTCACAGAGATCGAAAAAAAAATCGTGTGTGTGTGTGTGTATGTGTGTGTGTGTGTGTGTGTGTGTGTGTGTGTGTACGCATATGTGCATGTGTGTGGAAGCTATGAAATTCCAAATAGCCAAAGGAATGCTGAGCAAGAAGAATAATATTAGCATATCCTCATACCTGATCCAAACTGTATCACAGAACCACAGCACCCTAAACAGAACGGCACTGGAACTAAACTAGAAACTGAGGCCAATGGAATAGGACAGGGGAAGTAGAGGAGGTGGGGAGTGTGGGGAATGGGTGGGGGAACCAGCTAGATAAAGGGAACCTGTTTGGGCAGAGACATGGTACATAGGTAAAATAACATGCATAGAAATATCATAAAGAAACTCACTACTGTGCATACCTAATACAGACTAAACCTTATAAAAAATTGCAAGGTGTTACCTCGTATAAAAATAATCTGATGCAAAACAGAACACTGGAAAAAAAATGTCAGAGAGAGATAGACACTCCTTCCTTAATTTAGACAAGCACCAGATAGTTGTGCCCAGAAACATCAAGTTCTATGCATATTTCTAATATTCCTGTGCCAATGGAAGCAAAAAGTAATAAAAATAAACAGATAAAACAGAACTCTATACCACCTGATGGAATTATAATAGTGTTCATTTAGATCAGTAAGCAAAATTATCTGTCAAAAATTACATTCAATTCTGTTTACCCCGTCATTCAGAATTTCTGGTCCCTGGGACTAGACCCTTTACTGTTTAAGTTGTAATAATTCCAGACTTTTAAAAAAAAACTCTCAATGTTTAATAACATTTATGACCCATATATTCAATATGTGAAGAGACTCGAGGTATTAAAATAATTACTGTGAGTGAAGACCAGAAAAAAAATAAATGAAAACACTTATTTATAAAGGCAGGATGTCAGCTTAGGGAAAGATAGCATATTCCGTTGGAGTCTCTGCTGCATACTAATGAGATCTTCTCAGGAATTATTCTCTCTCAAGTTCTCAGTTTCCCTACCTATTGAATAAAAATAATCATAGTTCTTATCTTGTTAGATCCTGTAAGAATTAAGATAAAGAAACAGAGAGCTGGAGAGAACGCCTGCTGCTCTTCCAGAGGATCAGAGTTAGGCCGCAGTACCTACAGGAGGCGGCCTACCACCATTTGTATATCAAGCTCTAGGGATCTAACACCCTCCTCTGGACCCTGTGAATACCACAGGAAATCAAACATATTGGTACTGTGTGTGTGTGTGTGTGTGTGTGTGTGTGTGTGTGTGTGTGTGGGTATGTGTGTGTGTGTGTGTGTGAGAGAGAGAGAGAGAGAGAGAGAGAGAGAGAGAGAGAGAGAGAGAGAAGGAAGGGGGAGAGGGAGAAGGGGAGAGAGAGAATAACATCTTTTAAAAGACAATATAAAGAATTTAGGTTAGAATGCAGCAGTAATTACCTACTCAATAAATGGGTAATAAAACAGAAAATTTCGATTAAATATGTATTTAAATATACAAATTTTCATGGCAGTAAGTTGTGCCTTTTTAATTATCTTAGGAATGGCTCTTTATATATCAGCATGAACACGGCCAGGAGAACACAGCAAAGGAAAACCTAGGATCCCACCATCCTAAGTTTACAAAAGAGTGTGGTTTTCTAAATAAAATATTCATAGAAGAACATGCATTTGGTTTTTGTTGTTGTTGTTGTTGTTGTTTTACTGAATTTCTTTTGTTAGAAATGACTTATTTTTTTTTCTTCTTACATTATTTTACCTTAATGATTTCAGTTGTTCATCTCAAACCATAAATAAGACTTTCCGACGTAAAGTTTCGTCATACAGGTTTTTCTAAAATGAAGCATGTACACTCTCTGTATACATGTCTTTAGTCCATCTTTCGCTACTTGTAAGTAAATCAGATTGTGAAATCTTACAGCCAAATGTCAACCATGAGTTCCACCAGACACCAGAAAACATTTCTTAGCTTTTGTAGGAACAGAGAATGGTTTCAATGTCAATAAAAACAAATCATAATGATAATATATCAAAGAGAAAATGAAGAACGTACGGGAGCGAGCTCATCTTTGTATTTTCTATTTTTAAAAGTATGTGTATTTTACTTTCTGTAACTATGTGCATACCTGGGTATAGTGTGTATACTGTCCGTGTGCGTGAGCCCCTGAGGTCACCAAAGGCACCAGATCCCTTGGAACTGGAGTTGTAAATGTTCCAAAGCACAGTGTGGGCGCTGGAAACTGAACGTGGGTCTGTGCTTTCTCTGCTGAACCAGATCTTCAGCCTCTACTACTCGTGGTTTCCACTACTCCATCGCATTCTTGAAGAATTATAAATGGCTCTCAGAATTACGATTGTATTTCAGGGGCTTTGAATTCCTCATTATTCTCTAAAGAGTAACTTGATTGCTGCAAAAACACATTTTCATGCAGTTTTGGCGCTGAAATAATAATGCCTAATAATACATATTTAAATATAATCAAGAAAATGAGAAGGAAAAGAGGGAGCATGAGTGATTTTATTTAAAAAGTAGTCATTTCTAATTACGGGAGGAACACAGGAGTATGTTCCACCATCAGGGAAGACGATCTGAAATAAAAGCGAAGGAAACCTCAGACATTAATAAATATGCGGATGTATTATTTCCGAGCGCACGTGACCAATTAGGCTGCTAATAAAATGCACTTCTAACTAACAGACTTGTGTTTCTTGCTCTAACAAATGGGGAGGGACCTTTCGAAATTAGACCCATTTGTATCCCACAATGTGTTAAAATCTTTAAGAACAGCTTGGCTAAAAGCCTCGAGCAATCTTGTTTACACCATTGCCAAATCCTCGCTTCATAGATCATACAAAAGTAAATTTCAGCCTCGCCTAAGTTCAAATTATCATAAATTCTGAATTATATTCAGCATTTAAAGCTGGAAGGGACCTCAGAGATCTTCAAGTGAGGCCCACAGTAATGAGATTTCCTAGCCGCTACATCTAAAATCCATTCCGTATGTATAAACAAATTTCTTGACATTGTTGCCTGTTTTCAAAAAGTGTTAGTGACAATGACTGTTGTCTTTAAAAAGCTGTACATTTTCAACTTGATAGAGAATTTTCCGTGGTGCTCGGGAGGGTGTGATCTGTTTGCGTGATTCTAAATCGTTAGCAGCATGTTACACAGTTTGTGATATTTACTTAATGTTCTATTTATCCCTTAATATTTTGCTATTTGTTTACCCTGACCCTACAAGTTTAGGGATAGCTGCCCCAGCCAGCAGTCTAAACAGACATAATCTGCAAATAACACAAGCGACCATTTTGAGGAGTTGTAACATGTCAAATCAGAGCTGTGAGACAGATCTGAAAATCACTAGCAATGGGAGCCACCATGTGGTTCCCACACACACAGGAGAGAAAGCTCACAGTTTCACTCAGGAGCTCAGCTCGGCTTGGGTGCAGCGCATGGCCAGAGAGAATCAGACAGAGGAGGTGCGTGGAGAACGGCGGAAATTCACCTTTTGATTTCTAAAAAAAAAAAAGTGCTCCTTTCCTTCCCAGGCGTCTTGACTGTACGGTCTAACCCACAGCCACTTTTCTGGAACCTTATGGGAAAATCACCAGAATATACTCTCAGTTCTGGCCGGAAGAAGTGGCATCTCTATCACGTGACTTCCGTCTGTTCCCGTATCCTGCTCCCCAGTGTAAACTACTTTAGCTACCCATGCAATAATATTTACCAAATACCGAGCAGGTGCCCCGCATATGGTATATCGCCAAGAGGAATGCAAAGGAAGTGTTGGACAGAGTTTCTGACCCTGAGATACTGTGAGTTTGATCATGGAGAAGAGCACTCCTGTGGGTCAGCTGAGCTGTAAGGAAAGGGTGCCCTGGCTGTCAGTGTTAACAGGAGAGGCGATACCCTTGGCTCAGGAGCTCAACTGGGAAGTTCTTGCTTGCCACACATGAGACCTGGGAGGGATTCCCCACCACTGGGTGATCCGAGAGTGGAGAAGACATCTGTAAGGAGACAGAGAAGGAAGAAGTCAGAGGTTCAAGGACTCCCTCTGCTAAGGGGTTCCACAGCGGCGGGAGATTATCTCAGAATGAGAGACAGAGACAGAAAGGCAACAGAAAACAACAACAAGCAAACAAACAAAAAATGCAAACAAAGAACGAGGGACAGACAGACAGAAATTTCTTTTGTTCAACCTAAAAGGCAGAAAACTATGCTGTAGTAGGAGATAAGTCTATACCTGGAGAAAGAAGAGAATCCAGGTATGAGGAATAACTAAGTCTCTGATAGTCAGAAAAATAAACTCCACTATCCCTGCCTTCTGCCCCAGGACTAGGAACTGAACTCAGAACTCTCATGAGCTAGCAAGGATAGTCTATACACTCAGGTATTGGGTCAGCCTTCTAAGCATTTTACTCCTCATTTTCTCTTCCTCTTGAGGCTTTATTTATATATAAAAATACATCATTAAACCGCTGTCCTTACTCTTACTACAGGCTAATGCTGGCTTTGAACTTGTGATCCTGTCTCAACTTAAAATAGTAGGGATTATAGGATTGCACCACTGGCCTGTCAGGAAAAGAGTTCCTGAAATATAAAATAAATACTCAGTACTCTCTCTTCCACACCATTATCATTACATGGTGGCCATTAGTCAAGAATGACTATTTACATTTAAATCCAATAAAATTAATAAAATTTTAGTTACACATGTGGGTAGAGGCTGGGGTACTGGACAGGCCAAAGATAGAACATTTCCATCATTCAAGAAAATTCTGTCAGACAAATATGTGTGATGTTCTGTTCACATTAAGATTAACCTTGAGGAAGTAAAAGACCTAGTTTAGGGCACAGAAAACTTACTCTGATGGTCAAACTCCCTGTTTGAAACTCATTTGTGGACTCAAACGTACTTCCAAATTTTGGAAATTCTTTCTTGCATTTAGAACTTTCCCTCCTCAAAAAGATGGTCCGATTGGTGTGAAGGACACCGCCTAAGAGTAAGTAGGGAAGGGAAGCTGAAGGAGACTGTGGACTGGCTCAATTGCAGATGCCACAAAACAATAGAAAGGCTTAAGACTCCCTTTGGGGAGATGGCTCAGTGAATGAAGTGCTTGCTGGAAATAGTAGGTACCAGAGGATGAATCGACAGAACCAGTGTGCAAGCCAAGCAGGCGTGGTGACTGCCTATAATACCAACACTCCTGAGGTAGACAGGGGGAATCCCTGAGGCAAGCACAGGACAAGATGGCTAACTAGACTAGCTGATTGATGACAGAGTTTCTCGACTGAGAAAATATGCCTCAATACTTAATGTCCAGAGGGATGGAGAAAGCACATAACATCAACTGTGACCCTCCATATGAATGTGAACACATGTAGATACTTACATGCACGCTATACAAAGATTTTATATATATGGTCACTATATATATATATATATATATATATATATATATATATATCTGTGTGTGTGTATATATATATAATTTTATATAATATGTGATTATAAAATATTCATATATATTTTATATAATATGTGATTATAAAATATTCATATATACATATACATATACATGTGTGTGTATGAACAAAATCAGATAAAATGTTTCCACTTTATAAATAGGAATGTTCCTGTTTCAGCTACTTGCTCCACTGTTGCCATAGAGAGACCATATGTGACTGCATGGACAGGATGATTTGTCAATAAAACTTTATTTTAAAAAAAGTCACCACTGCCCCAAAGGCAAGAAAATGAGAAGTAGGGAAAGGAATGGTGGTATGTGATCTGTGCTCAAATGACAGCTTATTTGTGAACACAGGAAGCTGTCTTGGGCTGTTAAAAGCTTGGGGTGGTCTGTCTCAAAAGCAAAACCATAATCTCTAAGTGAGTGGATTTGTCTTAGAACCCGCTCCACACTATGGAACTCCAGACACTGCTTAGGTAGTCAAAAAACCTGAAACTACAGAGCAAGGGGGTCTGGGGTAAAATCAAATCTACTTATCTTAAAAGGAAGGAAGGAAGGAAGGAAGGAAGGAAGGAAGGAAGGAAGGAAGGAAGGAAGGAAGGAGAGAAGGGGAAAAGTATCAGTAGAACGAGTCATAATGACATTCAAATACACTCACATATATTCAGCCACCATCAGAGAAGCTTTCTCCTGCAGAGGATGGGAAGAAATTCAGAGACCCATAGCCAGACATTAGGCAGAGAGTGAAAGACCTTAGAACCCTGATCCCTAAACAGAATCAAATGCCTCCATCAAATGTCTCCCTCCCCTCAGGGCTCAAGGAACCATGCAGAATCGGAGGCAGAGAGACTGTAAGAGCGGGGGGGGGGGGGATGAAGAACAAGAAAACCAGGCCTCCTAACTCAACATGATCAAAGCTCATGTGAGTGCACGAAGGCTGAAGCAGCACACGGGCCCTGCACCCTTCTGTACCAGGTCCTGTGTTTATATGATGGCTTTCAAGTTCAGTGAGTTTATGGGATTCCTGGTGGGAACTAATGGAAATCCCTCTCTCTCTCTCTCTCTCTCTCTCTCTCTCTCTCTCTCTCTCTCTCTCTCTCTCAATTCCAGTGATTTATTTTTGCTTATCTTACAATATTTTATTGATCTACCTTAGAAACCTATAAGGTTTCTAGTGAGAGACAGAAAGCGAGTAGATCTGGATGGGACAGGAGGTGGGAGGAACTGTGAAAAGCAGAGAGGAAACACTAATCAGGATATATTATGTGCAAATATATATATATATATATATATGTGTGTGTGTGTATATATATATAATATATATATATATGTACTATATTTCTACATTTTCAAGGAAGGGCAGTTGGAGGCAATTCCTCAGTTGATGTACACTTTCCCTACGTGTGACAAGAAGACAACAGAAGGACAACTAAGCACAAGGCACCATCCTGAATGGCCAGTCAGAAATGTAACTGCCCTGTGAGTGAACGTTGCACATGGGTGTCAGATTTGTTAATACTTCATCCATGCCAAATGGGTAATCGCTTTCAAAAGTATAAAGGTTTAGTCCTTATTTCCCTTTTCCCAGACAGACATGGTGAAATATTTAAGGGTAAGGGGGTACAATGCCTCCAGTGCATTTTTAAATATTTCAAGTAAAATATGCAAGCGTGCATAAATAAATAGCTACGGAAGAGAGTAAAGTAAATGGGGCAACACATAAATAAGAGATGAACTTGGGTAATGGGATTAGGAGACGCTCCTTGCGCTGTTTGGCAATCTCATCATGATCATGAAATTCTGTAAAAATATAGTTTAAAAAATGGGCACACTTGGACTTTTAGATTAGTTCAGTAATAGAACACTTGCTTAGCAATAGCTGAGGCCCTAGAATGGATCCCCATGTCACAGACTCTCAAGGCACAAACCCACATACATACACACACAAGTGCACATGCACACAGGCACAAACACATGTGTGTACTCACATACATAGCACACACACACACACACACACACACACACACACACACACACACATTATAGCTGAAATTATGGTGAGAGAAGAATTGTAAGGTCCAGATCAGGCGACACAGACCCTGCCTCAAGAAAGACCAGTTTAAGTTCCATCCTGGGAACTAAATAGGACAAATACAACTTTTCTGAGATACGAACATAATATTTTCATTGGATGATTTCACATTAAAGAGTTGAATTAAAAACAGACAATAAAATCAGACATAAGCAACATTTTCTAAAAATACTATGAAGCAACTGCAAAGTTAAGAATTACTAAAGCAAATAAATAATTTGAACCAAAAATATAAATTTAAATTAATTAATTTCTAAGTGTTGAGACTTGAAAGGCCTCTAACCTTCCTAAGTCTCCCAATCCATGAAGTATTACCCTCAGAACAAGAGGTTATAATGGGGTAAGAAGAAACACATAGTGCCAATAAATCACCGTTTATAGAAAAAAAAGATTCAGACATAATTTCTATTTAAATATGATATCTTGGATGGCTCACACATTATAGATAGGTCATTAGATCTATCACAAAAGTCCATTCGACCACGAGGGGAGGACAGAGACCTGTGAAGTGTGGTGATTTTGTAACAGAGAAAAGGTAAGAGCTAGGGAGGAAGGAGGAAACACAGGAGTGACTCTACTAATGTATCACTGAAAGCAATCCATGGGCTGGGCCTCAGTGGTAAAGTGCCAGTCACCTCTCCGTCATAAGGCCCCAGCACAGTATAATGACAGAGAAAGACAGACTGACGGGAAGACAGAGGGACAGATGGACGAAAGGAAGGAGGAAGGAAGGAAGGAAGAAAGGAAAGAAGGAGGAAGGAAGGAAGGAGGGAGGGAGGAAGGAAGGAGGGAGGGAGGGAGGAAGGAAGGAAGGAAGGAAAGAAGGAAGGAAGGAAGGAAGAAGAAAGGAAGAAAGAGGGGTGGGGGAGGGAGGGACTGAGGGAAGGAAGGGGGGAAGGGAGGGAGGGAAGTTGGAAGGAGAAAGGAATGAGGAGCTAGGAGAAGCAATCAGTGCCTGAGAGATGGGTGAGCAGTTAACAGCATTGGCTGCTCTTGCAGAGAACCTTAGTACAGATCCCAGCACCCACATGGCAGTTCACAACCACCCATGACTTAAATACCAGAGGATGCAGCATTCTCTTCTGGCTTCCATGGGCACTGCATGCATGTGGTATGTATACAGACGTATATGTAGGCAAAGTCTCTCATACAATCCAATCTAAACACACGGGTCGATTGGGAAAGTTTTCTTCTCTCATATCCTTATTCACCATGTCTGCTTCACCTGTTTCCATATCTCTAAGGAGGGGTCTCACGTGTCTTTTCTATTGGTTTTCAACCCCTTTGTCTTCTGTCCAGCACAATGCTCTAGCCACTTGACACATCAGACTCATCAAGATTCTGTGATGGCAGCGTCTTTTAAAATTTTTGGCTTTCATTGTTTTTTCTGTTATGCATTTGGTTTCGCTAAAATTCTCCCTTGCTCGAATCGTCCTTCTTTTGGATCTTACTCTGTCCCCCATCAAATGGCAACCTTGCTCCAACGCAGCTCCTTCTGCTTTTGTCTCCCCAAGCATACGAATCAAGCAGGTTCTCTCGAGTCTCATCAGAAATCAGCGTTGAGCCATCGTGGGGGTTTACACCTTAATAACAGCAACTGGGAGGCGAAAGGCAGGCAGATCTCGATAACATAGAGGCCAGTCTGTTCAAGGTAGCCAATTCCAGGCCACTCAAAGCTACCCAAGAAGACTTTATCTTAAAAATAAGTAAATAAAAATACATATAAATCCATTTTAAAATACTCTCTCTGAGCCTTTCACTTGACAATTCTTTGTTCTCTCTTCCCATGACATTTACTCTTTCTCTTTGATTTGTGCAAACCTACCTCTCGTTACAAATGGCTGGATGGCTCACCATGGACCTCCATGGCTCTCATACCACAGGTTTGGTGTGTTGTGCTTGGATGCAGAGGACAGTGACCACGGTTTTGCATAGAGAAAGGAGAATAAGACACCTGGGTCCTGGTAAAAAACTCTGGCTCCCAGCAAAGATTCTTCTGAGAGGTCCAGTTCTCCTTTCCGGTTCGCCGAAAGCTTCGGGAGATGGAGCCGACAAGCACGGGAAGGCGCCAGCCTCTCCTACACCCGGCACATCTCCAGTGCCATTCCTAGTCCTCTGCTCCCACCAACGTGGTCACGAGAGTAAGGAGTCCATCTCTGTAGGTCGTCATGATTGTTTCAGAGATGTCCTTGTCTGAAGGCTGGGTTGGAGGGGGTAGGTCTGTGAGTGAATCTACTTTCTCAAACCTTGACACAAGGTTAGCTCACAGGGTAGAGGCATCTACTGCTCGCCCAGCCTGAACTCCTGAGTTCCATCCCTGGGACCCACATGGTAGCAGGAAAGGACCCATTGCCTAAGGTCCTCTGACTTTCATATAAATGCCTTGAAGTGCTCAAGCTCCTGTGTGTGAGCGTCACACACACACACACACACACACACACACACACACACACACACACACACACTAAAGAAAGAAAGAAAGAAAGAAAGAAAGAAAGAAAGAAAGAAAGAAAGAAAGCAAACAGTGTAAAGGAAGAAGCTCGATACAAGTGAATTCCTTTCTTGATTGACATATACTCTGAGTACAGACGGACACAGTATGAGGAGCTAAAATGTCTTCCTGTTTATGTACTTATCATCTGAGCAGAACTGCTAGTGCCGAGGCACTTGCTATACCTGACAGGAGGCATTCGACCTAGACTCTAGCCTACTTGGGCCTATATTGTTTGAGTTTGTCTTACTTGGTCTTTGTAAGGTTCCCTTGAGTATTTTAAGAGGAATAATTAGAAACAGCCATTATCCTATCATATACTATCTGAAATGTTTCTTCACTATGGTCTCCCAAAAATACTATTTGATGTCAGATATGAGGAGTGACCGAATAACACATCGCAGCTACCTAAACATGGTTACCTCTGAGAACATTACAGGAATCTCAAATCTTCTGCACACTCCAGAAATACACTGGCCTCAATTTCGCCCATTTGTATTGTCGCAGAGAGATTCCTATTTCAACTAATAATGAGTTTATTTTAGATATTTCCGATCATGTATTATTCTTCCACTTAGCCCTTCATGTAGCAAACGAAGGACTCATTATGTGATAGGCTCTGAGACCTGAAGATGCTGACACAGAATGGGACTCTAACAACTTACATTGTTACCTTTATACTGTGTTACAGAAATATTTCTGCATGTATACATATTGTGAAGACAAATGATATTAAGTAACATGATCTAAAATGCTTAGAATTTTCTTTCTACCAACTACTTAGATTAACATCGTACAAGTGTTAAAGGCTTCCTTGTGTAATTCAAATCAACTGGATCCTCATTTAATAAATATCTTTTATGACCAAAACATTCCATTTTTACCTGTGTGGAATGAAAACAAATTTGCATTCTCAAGGTGTTTAGTCTAGCAGAGGATGCAGCCTATAATTACCTTACAATGAAGTACACACAATTTTACAGAATTTTAGGAACTGAGAAATCCAACATGATGAATGACCCTTAACTAAGGAGTTTAGTATTTTTTTAATTAGGTACTAATTGTTCGCAACTCTCAAGAAGCTTCTAGAAGCTAGTCACCATAAGAGATGATTTTTGTACATTGTCACTAACATTAGAAAACAAATTTTTATAAAAGGAATAAACCCTTGGCCTGATCTTCATGAGTTCAGAGGGCCTAACACAAAAGAAATAAATATGTGTTTAAGCTTTGATTGGAGTCCTTCCACCCATTTCTTGGATGGAAATATGGGAGTGGTGGTTCAGGAGACGACAATTGGTGTAAATGCGTTGAAAGTCAAGTCCCTTAGGAAATAAAGACAGGACAGACCATACTCAACCCGAAACATAGTTCTCTGGACACCGCCCTATGTACCAGACCTGGCTCTCAGTCACATGGATGTAAACTTTCCAAGCACAGTCCAGACTCGCAGGAGAGCAGTCAGCAGATTGTAAATCAAGTGTTGTGTCTTTCGCATTGTATACATCCAACCTCCAAAGAATTCAACTAAGATAAACATATTACCTTTTGCTTCTGAAATATGAAGAGATGACAAGTGTTTGTCTTGAAAGGATCAGAATAAATGTTGGTTATGTTGGTGCAGATCCTCAAAGACACCTCCATTTTCTACCAGAGATGTCTTCTAGAACCAGATGTCTTTTATTCTAGAGATGCAAACATAGAGAACTTGTAGAGGAAGTAGTGAGGCCATGACATCCACCCCAAGTCTGTTCTACATGCATGGAGCTGGGAGACCTAACAAATATTTGGTAGGCCATTTTAAACAGCGACGACCCTTAAAGGTCTCCGTTTTTGTTGTGCAGTGTTATTTAGGATGAGAGCAATTTGCTTTAACGGGGTGACTCTGAGAGACCTCTCAAGCCTGCCAGATGACTTCTAGGTTCTGTTCTTTACTCTCTTATAAACCAAAGAGCTGCTTATCATAATACCTTTGTTTTTTCCTGAAGAATATTCCCCATGCTAGATCCTGTTAATGCATTTTCTTTTCACATTATTATTCATTGTCCTTATAAATTAAAATGTGTGTGCGTGTGCGTGTGTGTGAGCACGCACGTGTGTGTTCCGTGGTAAGAGGTGGTCAGTGAATTAACACTAGCTCTAATTGTTTATTAGTTAAATGGTTTGTGTGAGGGCATTTAAAATATCCTCTGCTTCTCAGCTACTTGGAGGAACGTGAGGAGAGATAGAGTATACACTTTGCTGGGGGAAGTGATTTTATGTGAGAGTGATGAGCATTTTCTCTCAAATGGCTGCTAACAGAATGCTATTCCTTGTGTTTCACATTCCACAGCAGCCTCTGATAAAATATAAATAAGACTTGGAGCCTCTTCTCTGTTTAGTCTCATCTTATTGAGACATTGACCATTAGACTGTGCGGTTTCACTTTCTGTCTTGTTTGGATTATAAAAATGCTTAGTCCTTCCGTCACGCCAAGGCCTGTCAGCCCCCCTTGCTGCTCCTCAAATTTGTCCATAGAACGCCAAAGGTATAGAATACAAATAAAAAAAAAATTAAAACGTGATTGTAAAAACTCTTCTGTCCTTAGGAGGATAAATTCAAGGTTTCGTTCCACCGCTGGGTTTGCTCTCCTCAGAAATCCCTGTGTTTCACATGGCGAGATTCCCAAGTGGAGAACACGGGTTCGATGGCAGATAAATCTGTTTGGTCCATCACTGTAGCTCTCGTGGCTTTACCTATTTTTAGGCTGTATGCTGACATGTAGAGATGGCAACAGAATATTTGAAATTTATTTTCGATAAAGTAAATTATAAAGTACATAAGATGGGGACATCATCTTATGCCTATTACCCTTTCGAACCGTCCCCCTAGCATGCCCAGACTATGCCCAAGAGCAGCTGTGTGCACATCGTTGAAGCACTCAGAGGGCAGGAGAGGGTGAATGTTGAAGCAGCTTTTGGAATGAGTGGGCGAGTCCCTCCTGAGCATGGAAAAGCTATTTAAAACAGTCTGCACGGCCAATGCTGCCTGACAGCTTCAAAGTGCCCAGTTTCAAATCCCTCCAAAAAAACAAACACTATCTCTCTTTCTTAGGATGGTTGGTCACGTTTTCAAAGAAAAGGAGTGATCTGGGTCCTGGAATAATTGATACCACATATGTCTTCCAGACCAGAAAATTGAAGAATAGCCCAGCCCCTTCTGAGTAGAGACCTGTACAGAGGAGCCAAGGTGAACCCCAGAGGACACCTTCCCAAGGAGACAGTAGTAATGGCCATAGCAGAGGCACCACACTTGGAGAAAAAAAAACGAGCAATCTAAAAACTTTGTATCTTAAGCTTTTATTCAGTGCAGTGCTCCAATTCGGGGGTTGGGGGACAACAACTCACTCCAGTTCTGCACCTTAGTCCTTTGGGGATTTTTGAAAAAAAGAAGAAGAAAATGAATGTAGCTATGAACTCTGTTCCTCATCTTCAACTAATGGGTTCTCCCCTCCCTTCCCACAGCACCACCACCCCTCCCCTTCCTGGACCCCTTTGTCCACTTTTATGAATTAAAACAAGCACACACACTTGCACACACAGGGAATCCTGCCATTAATTAAAGGACTTGTCAGCCCCAATCCCAGATCCTTACAGCGCAGGAAATGTGCCTCCTTTTAAGTGCAAAACCATAACATTACCATTTCCCCAAGTGCACTCAGTTTTAGGCAGCTTTCCTAATTAGAGGGATGATAACAGCCGAGCTGATTGGCATTATAAAAGCACTAGTTTGGCTTCATCTGTCCCAGGTGTGCTGTGTAATTTTTTTTCTTCTCACCGGTTCAGAGCGGCACCTCTCTCCTTCATTGTTCCTTAAAGTTTTCATCTGAGGAATTAATACAGATAAAAAGACATTAGAAAGGAAGCGGCCACGCCACGGCTCATCATCCAAACCTTTTATCAAAAGTACAAACTATACAAGTTAGAGGATTTTTTTTTCTTCCTTTTTTTACCCTTTTGTTTCTGAGGGTTAAGGGAGTGGGAGGGATGGAGTGTGGAGAGGAGAGGGGAGAGGGAGAAACACAGCTCTGTCAATGGTCTGAATGCACCATTAAAATTGGCGTCACTACAAAGGTTAGAGCAGATCTAACTGTCAATACAGCGAGGAGAGTGGAGTCCGGTAAGGGGGAGCTTTAGAGAGAGAGATACTTTGATATTTTGGAATGTTAGAAGGGTGAATGTGAAAAATTGGAGGTTGGGGATCTAATTACCCAACCATAATTGGGGGCTAGGGAATAAGTTGCAGTCCTCTCAACTCACCGCAGATCAATTATGTTAAGAGAACATCTGTAAGTAGAGCTTAATGAGGTCCATTAGAGCGGTATGTACAGCCTCCTTTAACAGAACTTGTCAGCTTCTTGGATGAGCTGAAGAAAGCTGCTAACTAGGGACCTGGCGAGGTGTTTAAATACTGGAGGAGCCGCTCTGGCCCACTCAGGGTTTGTATGCAGTTCAGGAAGAAAGTAAGAAAGAGGAAAGCACACCAGAGAGCGGAGGAAAGCGAAGGCGGAAGCAGGAGCCCTTTTCTCTAGCGTGGCAGCGTCTCCAGGCGTGATGGTGGGAGAAAGTGAGCAGGGGGCCTTGTCAACCTCACCCCTCCCTTGACTGACAACTTTGACTGTACCTGGACTTCTAGAGTGGGTGCCGTCCTCCGACTACCCAGAGCTGCAACCTGTCTGATAGCCCATCCACCCTCACAGAAGCATCTCTGGGACGCTACAGAAAATCGCTACTGAACATCCCACACACAAAAGTTATCTGTGAGGTGCGTTTTGCAGAAAGAGGCGGCTGACAACTTGAAACAGGC
>NC_046159.1:11062447-11102447 GCF_011064425.1 Rattus rattus
GTGGATCCTGGGCCCTGTACGCTGCTCACCAGGTCCACGCTTGGGCCCCAAACCCAAGTGATTCCTCTCTTCTACTCTCTGCCTCCGGGCTCGGTGTTCCATGCGAAGCTGCAGCAGCGACTCAGGCACACCTCAGTCAACTCATGCAGAAACAAGAGAAAAGTTTTGGTAAGGTTACCTTCTCTCACAGATGCACTTTCTCGGGGCCGCTAGACACTCGTGGCTACCTCCTCAGCCTGCCTGCTCTTCTCCTGCTGAAGATACGAAATATTATTGTTGCTGCTGCTTTTAAAAGACTGCTGCTTTCGACCAATTAATCTCGCTAGGTGCCACAAATACTGGGACATTCTTTGCAAAAACCACCCCTGTGTGGCTGCAAAGACACAGCCACAAAAGGTTGGATCATAAACTCCACAAGGAAATTCTTTGTTAGAGTGTATGTATGTTTCTTATTTTTTTTTTTTATTTTGCATGTGAGCTGCATCAAAATTGAACCCAGTCTTGCAAATCTCTTGTTGGCCTTTGCCAAGCACTAGCACTTTGCTGCCATGGTAACTGTAATTAAACTGATAAGAGTGGGGAAATGTCAGTATCTCTGAGCCTTGCAGCTGCATTGGAGAAAAAGGGAATCAAATTGGTTCCCAGCTCCATTGCTCAAAAAGGGGAGGGTGGTGGAAGGACGCGGAGGGGGCTGGGAGTTGAAGGGGCAGAACAGAGTTAAGCAGCTCCAGTCCGAGAGATTTGGGGACATCCATTTGCATTGTTTTCCCTTAGGGGGCTGCAGCCTGTAGGGGTGCTCTGGGCCAGTGAACAGAGAGAAACAAGCTTTTAGGCCCAATCCAGTTTTTCCAATCTGGGTTGGGGGGTGGGGGGAGTTGCCTGAGTGGGAGGAAGATGGGCAGGAGGAGAGACAATCTTTTGTTTGGTACTCTTGGCAATCGGAAGGCTGTGTTGGCCAAATTCTTTTAATCTATGTCATTGCTCCCAGCTGCGAAACCTGCGGACCCAATTTTAGCATCCTCTCTTCCAAAAGCCCCTTCCGCTGCTTCCCAAATTGTCCTCTGTAAATCTTCTGAAAGGGGAAGGGAGCGTTCTCCATCCATTCAGTGTGATCAGGCCAAAGAATACATACGCAAAAAAAAAAAAAAAAAAAAAGCCCACAGTGCCTGAGCACTGCACATCCTTCTTTATTCTGGTTATTTTTTTTTTTAGCCCCTATGTGTTGTGGAGTTGTGGTTACTTTGTTGTGTTAACTACTGAAGCTAAGACTGTGCGGATGAATGGCACAGAACAAGGGAACATAATAGATGCAATCAACCGGCAGGCCTTCTCACAATGCGATCCAGGCAATTAAAAGCTCACCAGAGTTTAAATGAAATGGTGCTACTTACTCCTGCACAGCTCACCACACAGGCTGCTATTTATGTCTTTCTTTCTTTTTCTTTTCTTTCTTTTTTTTTTTTTTAAAGAAACTATGATTTTCCTTAAACTGTCAAATAACTCAGAATGGCAGGGTCTCGGAGGCAGTAAGAATTTCCCTCAGAACAATTTGCATGCCAATCTGAAAACTAGTTATGGGTGCCCATGGATGGGCTAGGAGCAACTTGGGAAGTGTCTCACAGACCGGGACACATAACTCTCCCCAGACATACTCCTTTGGATCAGGAGCAGAGACTGCTCAGTATTTTCTGCCTTCTCGGTGCCTGGCAGTGTGGTGAAGACCAAGTGGTTGTTTTCCTATGTCTTTTTTTTTTTCTAAATGCATAGACTAGAACGGATTCCATTTGAAGAGAAAAGGGGGGGGAGTCTCTAAAAGAAGATATGGGGATGGGGTAGACAATATCAGATTCCTTTCATGCACAAGGCCGAACAGAGTGTAAGAGTTTCAGTTATTAATTGGCCTCTGAGTGCTAAATTAAAATGTCAACACAACAAAAACACTTTGTGAAGACAAGCAGGGTAGCATTCCTTGTGCCAAATGTTGGTGTCTGCTGTCTTGGCTACAATGCATTTTGGGTAAAGGTAACTGACCCTCTACCCTTAATAATAATATATCGTGAGTATGGGAAATAATGGCGTTCAGCTTACTATCAAAATTATTTTTTTTAATCTTTTAGCTTAGTGATGTATTTAAAAAAAACGTAGATAAGTAGGATAGTTAACAAACATTCAGATGCTTGCGGTCATGAAATCCTGTTTTTCATAAATCAAAATCATCCCCCACCCCCTTCATCCCCAGGTATATGACTGAGAGGCGCCTGGGTCTGTTGTACACCGTAATTAATGGGATTCATGCCTTGTGGGACCTTGCTAGAGAAGGATAACTAGTTCTGATCAAAGAAACTTCGTCTGTTAGAAGTTCTAGAGAGTGAGATTTAGCAGAGCTATCAAGGTTATGATTAATCTACACTAGGCCCTGGGCTCCTTCAAAGAAAAGGGATCAGACACCAGGCTACAGGGCCACCACCTGCTCTTCTGCACAAATCCGGCTGATGGTCCACCGCTCGGAGCACCACAGCCACGCGTGTCAAACACACAGAACAACCCCAGCTGCTTTCTTCCCTGCGTGCTTCCCTCTGCAACTCTACCAGACAAGCAATTTTCTTACCTGAGCTCAAGAACATGCGAAGAGCATGCTCTATTCCTGTGCCATCAGTAGCTAGAAAGCAGGCTTAGCTGTGGAGACGCTCCATGCCCCTCGTCGGTGGGTTTTGGTGTTGGTGTTTTGTTCTGTTTTATTTGTTTCTTTCTTTGGTTGTCCCCCCCCCCGGTAGGTAATGAGGGGTTGCTATCAGAAGGAAGGAGAGTTTGCGTATCTTAAGGAGAAATGAATCACCAAGGTTTCCCTTCTCCCTTCTGAAACTCTCTTAAACACACACATATTTGATGTTCTGTATCTCTGGGCAAACAAGTTTAAAACTTTACGTTAGGAGAGGAAAGGCCGTGTTAAGGGGCGATCTGAGGGTTACGGAGAGGGAGACCACCTGGCCTCAGGTGCACAGCACTACTGTCCTCCAGCTTCCAAGGGACTCCTTCGCTCCTGTGACTCTCTGCGTTCTGATCTGTAATACGAGAGAGTCGATGATGTCTGCGGTGGTTTATAGTGATTCAAACCCATCGTTTGATAAAGATGAAGCTTTAATAGTTGGCCAGCATTCCTCTCTTTTTTTTAAGGCTGAGTGTTTGACACCTGGGGAACAATAAAGGAAAAAACTCAAAAAAAAAAAAAGAGTATTCAGTTAATTGAAAATATTTCAGTCGAGTTGTAAAAGCCATAAAAGCCAGCCAGACTCCTTGCTTATGAAGAAAGTTCGGCATTGAAATAGGAGGAGGTTCCTTTATTTAATATGGTGCACGCACATCTTCTGTAAATACCTGTTTGTGGATGAGTGCATAGTTTTGCTCCCTCTTGGACTTTGTCTTCTATTGTCTCTTCTTTCTCTTATGAAATATCTGTATGCTTGTGGCTATAAATCGCACAACCCCATACTCATTTTATATTAAAACGTATAATATGTAATCAAGTGGTGAGTCTTCAATGGAAGCAGTGACTAATGTGTTTGAAAATAAATACACTTTGTTATTTTAACACAATGAACACTTTGAAATATCGAGGACACCGAAGCAAGTATTTGGATGTAAGTGAGCACTGTGGGATTTATGGGCTTTGGACTAGATGCCCTGTGCCCTTATCTGTAAACTTTTGTACATCCAAGTAAGGTTCTGAATTTCCCCCCTACAGATGTATGCTGCTCCCATCAAATGCACGTCAAGTGAATTGTTTATCCAGTTAGGCAGTTTTGATCCCCGTCAGCCAACTCTGAGTTAGTTTCAGTTTCTTGCTTCTTAGGGTGCCATCCACTTGTTCAGATGCTCTTCCCGGGGGAACCACAGTGTGGAGAACGGGGCACTATGGAAATGGTTAAGGATTTCTAACCTTCCCTATCCAGTGTCAAGGTCCAACGTACCTCGCACGTCAGTTCATCACTGCTGCTGCTTCCTGTCAATGAGCTCATCATGGTTCTCACAGGGCTTTGATAAAATCCAAAATGTAGTTCGATTGTAGTACATCCCTCAAAAAAGGAAGAAGGAGGGAGGGAGGGAGAAAGGAAGGAAGAGTGCAGAGGCCGTGTTTTACCATTTCACTTGTCTGTCTGTCCTTCGGACTTGGGGACCTCAGCTCTCTTTTCTCGTTTCTTTTCCTCAGGCATACAAATGCTCTCAGTTCAGCCAGACACCAAGCCGAAAGGTTGTGCTGGCTGCAACCGCAAAATCAAGGACCGGTATCTCCTAAAGGCGCTGGACAAATATTGGCATGAGGACTGCCTGAAGTGTGCCTGCTGTGACTGCCGTTTGGGAGAGGTGGGCTCCACCCTGTACACTAAAGCGAACCTTATCCTTTGTCGCAGAGACTACCTGAGGTAGGAGTTCTGTTTGCACACCAGCGTTGGCTGGACGCCTTTTACAGTACATTTGTAAGTGTGGTTTCTGGCTTGTTTGTTTGATTTCCTTAACTACCGACCGGTGTTCTTGAAAGATGTTACACTGCCGGCCTCCTCCATGCTGGCTTTTATCAAGCAAACTTTTGCCTAAGGGATAGCCAACAGAAACATCTAGAGTGATTTAATTTGGCTTGTCTGACCGAAGAGCCAGTCATTCATTACATCGAAAATGGTTGATGCCAGGGATGTTTGGATGAAAAGCACATCCAGGTTGTTTGTTTCTTTAGAGCACGAGAGGCAAAATTGGTTGAGCCTGACAGAGAACTGACCCTGTTGCTTACCTACATGTTTTAGCTCTGTACCTCTAATAAGTTCGTTCAACTTTAGTTGAACTGAATGTTCTGGTTAGTCAGCGAAGTTTCCTGTCTCATGTACATTAAAGAAAGTCAGTTTTAAATTCTTAGTTTGTCTTTGTTGGTATGTTTACTGCAGTGTTTTGGACCCCTGACACAGAGCGACTGTCTCCCCACCTAGTGGTACTCAAGTCATTGTTTCTATATTGAGCGGCCTCAAGACTCACTTGTGACTTTATGGAGAATAAAAGTAACAACTTCAAGGTTGTTGGGAGCCATTGCGACCCTCCAAAGTACAAACACCCAGACAGTGGGGGTATCCAAGGTTATGCTGGCTCGGGTGTTAGTCCAAAGCCTCCCTGCTTTTTGTCAACACAGAAATGCTCCTGAAGAGAAAGCATTTTCTTCTCAGGGGGCTTGTGACTTGACTTGGCTGCAAATTACTTATCTTAATAAAGTGGGATCTATCGAATTAGAGAAATGATATATGGCATCATTTGGGTTTTCATATTTGATACAATTAATCATTTTTTTCTAGCCTGACATTAAGCTATTTATTTTGAATCATTTTTTTTCCCTATGACACAAAATTTATGAATTGGTAGTAACTCCCTATACCAACCATCTTGGCCATTCTGGGAGGCGATTCTTGGGAAATTTGATCCCTCTTTTCTTAGTCTATAAAGCGGCTACTTAAAGTCAGATTTTTATCCTAATACATATATATCTTTTGATTAATGGTGGTTGCATGAGGGGAAATCCAGTGTGGTTTATCGCGTTCCGCTCACCCCTGGAAGTGTTGCTCTGGCCTGTGCCTGCAGCCTCCTGGCTAATTATAAGCACTTGTTACCACTTCCCAGAGCTCAGAAGCACGCAAGGTGCCAACAATGAAAAGTAACTCTGAGGAGCCAGGGCTTCCCTCATTATGGTGGCAAACTAATCAGAGTTAACTTACAACAAGAATCCTTCCAGAAGGAACTCTGCCGTCTTTGAACTTTTCTTCTTTGAAATAAAAATGTCTCCTGTGCTCCTCGTGAATGAGCGCCTCATTTCCAGATAAAGCGTTTGTGTTTGCTCTCCGTGATCTGACATGGTGCTTGCCAGGTTTGCTTTGTCTGTGCTAAGCAATGCTCACGGCTTTTTGACTCCTTTTGACTTTCATTATGCGCGATTTTAGTATTTCAAGTGGATTTAGGTTTGCCATTGCAAACAAGGAGTTTATACAGTTTGGGCTGGAGTAGGTATTTTAATAAGTAAAATAAATAAGTAAACCTTAAGGAAAATGCAAAGAGTGTGGCTCGAATGCTTTAGACATTTCTGAATCAGAAATGTTGAGTCTACCTGGTTCGTGGGGAAAACAGTTTTGCATTTTCAATGCGTGGATTTCAAAGGAAGTAACCTTGGGTTTGTTTTATTGTATTCTTCCTCGTGGTAGCAAACAGGACAGACTGTTAACCTAGAGTCTGACCATCTCCAGCCAATGCTTCCTCCAAGGGAATTTATCAAAATAGTTTCCTTATCTGAAGTGTTCATCTCTCCTTAAAAAAAAATAACAAAATGCACATTACTTTTCGAGATAAAAACTTTTCATTTCTGCTGGGCTTTAATTTCAGCTGGCTTACTTATAAACATATCTTGCTCTTTCAGATATGGTCTGATCACCAATATGTTCATTTCTCAAAGAACAATTTGCTCCGAAATTGGTCATTACCACATTAATGGCCAGTTGTTATGTTAACAGCCCAGGGGTTGTTAACATTTCAGACTAAGTTGTTAACAGCAAGCCTACTCCTTATTTAAGCTGAAGGTTTGCTGGGTATAATGTGACCTGGGCAGTTTCAACAAGACCTCAAAAGTGTCAACGAGGAGTGGAGAAGCGGAGCTTGCAAAAAATACTGTTATGAGTCACAGAATTTGCCGCAGATGTGGATTCATGTGAAAAGCATAGGCCTCCATGACATTATAGGGACGAGATGTGCTTCTAAGAAGTTAAAAGTCTGAACCTGTGTTTCTAAGTCAGTACCTACTATCAAATCTATTCATAGATCATAGGACACAGCCATTTACAAATGCCTGTCAGATGTATGGAGAGTAGAATTTGAAACAATGTCCAAAGCTAAGAATAAGGGGAGAAGGTCATTAAGTAATGATGTTTTGGACTCTGGCCACTGCTTTCAGACTCGTTGGTGGAAATGTGCATAAAACAGTCAGCGCATAATTAAAGTTTCAGAATTAAGACTCTGGAGCCATTAAGATTGTTTATTTTATTGTAAGGATATTTATAATGCTGCGACTAAGGAACAAATACTTTTCCGTGTCTCACTGCCGAGCCTCAAAAACCATTTCCCTCCTTGTTCAGCACGTGTACTCTGTCTGTCTGTTTCACGGGCCATGTTTAGCCACTTAAATCCTGTTTCAGAATAGTTGCTTTTTTGATCTTCGAAGTATCATATGATTTTTTGTTGCAGCACCAAGCGAGCCACAAGTAAGTTACAGATTTAGATTGTCCCTCTGAGTCACTAGGTACCTAAGAAAGCAAGTGCTAAGGGAGGCATCGCCCACGCTTACAAACTGCCACTTACCGGCTTTATGCTACAGTAGAAAATTGTTCATAGCTGGAGAAGAGGGAAATATTTTATCAATTGTACTTAACAGCCTAATTAACATTTCTCTCTACAGAATAAAAACAAGCAAACAAACAAACAAATGAACGAACGAAAAACAGTTCATTTTAAACTATGAGGAGTTTTAGAAGGCTTGGCTCTTAGGCTGTGTGGCTAGGGCAGTGTTAGGAATGAAACCATGCAAGCCCTGTGAGTCCCGGATTGGAGGTATTAAATTATATGAGAATGTATAAATTTAGATAGCAGGATACTTTCTGAAGGTATTCATTATCGTGATAGGTCTTTCTCCAAGACAGGTTTTTGTTTTTGTTTTTTTTTTAACCTTTGTCACACAGCCCCACTTAAGGGAAAACAGAACGGTTCTAGTGGCTGCAGCCTGGGTCCTCAGAGTGGGGCTGCTCACTTCCCGAAACTGCCCTGTCATGTTGGCTTGTCTTTTGGTCTACTCTTTTGCTGTGAGCACCAGATGGACATATCCAAGGGGACAGAGCTTACTTCCTTGCAGGACCACGCTTCCTCCCCTGGAGGAACTTTTTCCACGAAGAAAGAGAAGCATGATTGACTTTTGAAAGTTCTCTCTCCCTTCAGAATAAGGGCGTGTGGTCCATCCGCAGTCAGGTAGCTACGGGTCCAAGCTGCGACATGGAATTGGTAAAAATGAGGCCAGCGTTGTTTCTATTCTTCAAAGGATTTTGAAAGGCAACAATATGACGCAAAATACAAAAAGCACCTTTAGATTTTAAATTAGAGTTTAAAGTTGATACTACCTAAGAATAGCCATTTGTTGAATAAAAATAGCAACATTTAGCACTTGTGCCTAAGAGACTTTGGTCAGTACTGTCCCTCCTTCCTCTGTCTTGTCGAATGTGAGGAGCTGCTGGATAACCAGAGATTTAGAATTAAGACTTTGCATAAACATTAAACACTTAGAAGGGCAGAAATGTCCCAATTCCTTTACTTTTTGACCTAGAGGGGGGAGAAAAAATCAGATCTTACCACTCTATCCTTTGGCGAGCCTTTGTTGTTGTGTGTGTGTGTGTGTGTGTGTGTGTGTGTGTGTGTGTGTGTGTGTGTGTGTGTGTGTGTTCCTGCAGATTCAGATTTGAATGGTATATTCTAAGCATTCAGCCAACACTGCCTATGTCTGGTATGTCTTTGAATGGTGCCTTGCCAGGAAGCTGGTTCAAAGCTGTTTGCTATGGCGTGTGCCATTAAAGCAGCTTATAGCTGTTTCCATATGAGAAGCTGTAAAACGTCTTATATAAAATTTAATGCAATTTGCTATTTTTATATGCGAGCATGATTTGTTTAAAATGAAACTACTGGGAAAGAGAGAGATGCTTTGCGTTCCACAGAAGTTGCCAATTAACTAAAATGATTGAAGCTTGCTCTGCCGACTGGAAATTTTATGTACTTTAATATAATAATGTAACTCTTAAAGAGAAAATTAAAATAAAAATGTTGCGCAGAGCATCAATCTAGCTATAACTTTATTTCACACTGATCAAACCTGGTACTTCTAAGCTTTTATGTAAGATTAAATTTATATTGATGGGTGATTATAGCCCTAAATGTAAATAGGGATGTGTTATTAATACTGTCTCATTTGGGCAAAATGAAGCTTAGTGTCTGTCGTAATGTGGAATAAAGTATTCATTCTTTTCCCCTCACTTTCGTCTTCTGAACAGGGAGCAGATGGAAATATTTGCCTGGGAAACAGCACATTATTATTTTTTAAATAACTTTTCATCATCTGAATTTAAAAATAAAATAAGCTTCTACCTAGATTGAGATACCTCACACCTAAACTTTTTCTACAAGCTTCATTTGAGGCTTTAGGCCTTTTACTGGGAGTGCCTTATTTGATCTTAGTATAATGACATATTTTGATGCATAAGCATACTTCTGTCGTGGTCTTTTGAAAAATATTGGTCTGACTCTCCCAAATTATTTTACATTATTTACAGCTTTACCGAGAGTTGCGATTTTTTTTTCCGTTTTGCCTTTATCATAGGAAAGTATTGTTGAATTGTAGTTTAGAGGATATAGTATGCACAGAGCGATTTAGTGAAGGGATGGTCATATCATTTGGTGCAACAGCTTAGAGAGATGCTCCTTGCCTGGGAAAATAATTGGGAGTTCATAGCAGACTTCCTGAGGGACAAGTACAGAGGAAGTATGTCTATTAAAAATGTTTAATCCATACGTAGAAATTTTTCCTTCGTAAATTTATCTATAACCTCTTTGTACTTTTAATTCCCCAGTTACCCATCTGTAATGAATGAATATTTGCATAATTCATATAATTAACACTATTTGTTTTGTGGGATTTTTTTTCTTGACTTGTTTTATACACTTCAGCTATTCTCATGGAAAAATACCAATTCTCTGGAAATATAAAAAAAAAATCCCACGTTATTTATCTCTTTGTTTTTGTTCCTTTCATCATTTTGCGATGCATTGAACTTCAATGAGGGTTGTTTTTAATATGGAGGTTGGATGAATTAGACATACCTGACTTAGCAAAGAATAAGAAGCAATTTCTACAAGTTTATTAAGGATTAAAGGCATCTAGAAGAACTACATCTGAGAATTGCTGGAATCGCTTATTTTGCACTTTATAAATACATAGAATTCTGGGAAAGAATTCTATTTTTGGTTGCTCTTAGAAAATACCAAAGTAAGCCAGTACTTCATTTATAAGCTCACCATTAGCGTCCATTAAGTGACTAATAATACATCTTAATGCTGTGTTTGGACTGCATAAACATAATTTATTAAGGAATTTCCTTTTGAAAATATGCTGAAAGTAGTAATTTTGTAAATGGTCTTGATGAATATTTACATTATAAAAATGTATTATGTGGTTCAGTTTTTCTGCCTCACATAAAAATTACAGATCCTAAAAATAAGAATTTTAGCCACCTAAATGATCATGGCGTTTCCCGTCATTACTCTGTAACCCTTCCAAGTCCTCTTTTGGTATTTTGTTTAAAAAAAAATTTCCCCCAATTCCATCATGCCATCATAGACAGAAGTTTCATCTCAGTCCCCTACCCTCTCAGTGAGCTGATATGTCTCATGTTTATTAAGTAGTGTGTGTGTGTGTGTGTGTGTGTGTGTGAAGGGAAATAGAAATAAAAACAGCAATATCTTACTCTCTTGCTCGAATGGTTTTTGCTCCATGTGTTATCTGTGTTTCTGTTGGAAGTCACTCACCTCTCTTCTTCACTCTTTAGTTTCATGGTGTGCTGAGCTTTGAAACCAGTGAAGTGCTGACACTTGAAGCCAGCTAATTTCCTCCTGTTGGAAGCGGCAGCACTGATGTGTTGTTACAATGTTACATCTTTGCTAGTCTCGGGTGAAAGACAAATTTCATAATACTGGGTTTATTCCCATTTGATGCCTTTGGTGTTTATCTTCTGGGTCCGTTTTCACCGGCCTCTCTAGAGGCTGAGCCTGTCTTCTCTCCTTAGGGTTGTATGACAAAAACAGAGTTTATCTGGAAACTAAGCAGGTACTCCCTCTGTCAAAGTATTTATGCAAATTTCATTTGGGGAAAAGTTTACACCATGAAACATGAAACATGTAACATGTATGTGGGTTTTCATTAGTTTAAACTACTTATTTTTCTTACATTTTACATCTTATTATTGATGCTAATGGATAATTTTTCTGTAAAGGAATTATGATTTGAGCATAACCCTTTCATCATGTTAATCAGACATACATACTATCCACACAGAAACACCACATCAATGACCTGAACGTGCACTTGGGCCTTTTTAGTTTCTGTCCTATGCTCACCAATACTTAAGTTCTCAGCAATGTGTCCATAGTTCTAATCTTTCTGAATTCCTTTATGCGGTTAGCTTTTATGATGTGCAATGCATCTAGCTGTAGGCTTCACAAGTTTCAAATAAAATCACACTTGAGATAAATAACCATCCCGCACTAGTAGGATCCTTGATTTGAAGTTGTAAAATTAACATTAAGCTTTGTGTATTAAGTTAGAGTCTAATCAGCATGTGTTGTTATGATTCAATTTAATATTAAAAACTCTCCAACTGGGCTACTGGGAAAATAAAAGACTCTTAGGAATTGAAGGATTATTTGCAGAGGAGCGCACTAAAGCCATATTTAAGTGAAGTTGTTATTACGGGTGCTGTACAGTGGTGTTCACATTAAGCCTATCCTATTAATAAAAGAGAAGAAGATCGGTTTTGGCAAACATAAATATCAAATGTGAGGAGAACAAGCGAGGGGCATGGGACTTCATAAAACATGTTAATGTTAACATTTAATATGAATTCAAATACCACAGAGAACAACAGAATCCCCCCACCCATTACAGGCACAGACTCTGAAAAGGCAGCAGGAAGGTAGGAGCTATTTCCAGATATGCCAGGCAATTCGCAGCTTCCAAAACTTCCAGAACCCTGCCATGCTCTTTAATAGCAGTTCGCGATGAGTGCAGTACCCATATGGGTACCTAGTCAATCTGTTTCTCCAAATCGGTCATTTCTGCCCCTTTCCTTGGGTTGGTGGGAACAAAGAAGGCAGAGCGTTACCACACCTTGTAACACTAAGTAGGGGTATGGACCGCCATCCACGGTCAAGTGTACCCAAATTGTAAAGGTGGCAAGTTCGATTATATATTAAGCCTATTAAAACTTAGGGCTGCACATGCATGCATTCATACTTTGAGAAAATACAAGTAATTTGGGTGTCGATATTTTATTATTGTAAATAAGAGATGGGAAATGTGATATCCCTACTTGATTTTATGAGACACGTCAACAGGAAAATGTCTTGATTGACATTTTGCTATGTGAACAATTAAGATATTCGGTCTGAGAAATTTGTGAAGAATTTAGCACATAATTCTTTTTCTACAACTGCTAAATACCGGTGATATTCTTGCTGAATAATTAAGTAAAATATGTAAGTTTTTTTACTCTATTTATGACATTCAAAACCAATGTAGAAAACTGAGATGTGTATGCCTGGGTGAAATTAGAAGAGAGAGAGGGGGGCTTGGGGGAGGTTTGACTATAGCTGGGTAGTCTAGTATTTACGTAGTATACCCAGGGCGCTGAGGTTAGTCCCTAGCATGAAAAATAAATGTAGAAAAGACAAATTTTAGAAAGAAAGTTTTAAGAGCAAATATAGACTCCTTAAAAATAGTTTTTGTAAGTTAGAAATCTCTAGAGAAGCTGAGCTTCGTCAGTGTGTTTGTGCATTTAGAGGAAGATAAGGATGGACCTGCGTTTGAACCAGGGTAGCGCTTTGCACAGACATCCAGGCTATCAAGGACAGGTACCACTGACATGCTGCAAAACATTTAGTATTCTTGTCCTCCCCTTCTCATGCAATAAACATCTTCATTGTTCTAGGACATCAAGGCCCTAGGACATGATGCTGAATAAAACAAAAATCACACCTGCCTTATAAGAAGTTTTATTCCAATTAGAGTAAATAAGCATCAAAACAAGAGTGGGTTCTATAAGCATTAGTCACTACGGAGGAAAAGAGGTAGAACAGGGAGCATAGTGTGTGTGTGTGTGTGTGTGTGCACGCGTGTGTGTGTGTGTACAAGTGTGCATGTATGTGAGTGTGGGTGAGTGTGTGTATGTGTGAGTCTATGTGTGTATGAGTGAGTGTGTGTGTATGTGTGAGTGTATGTGTGTGTATGTGTGAGTGTGTGTGTGCATTGTGTGAGTATGTGTGTGCATGTGTGAGTGTGTGTGTGCGCATGTGTGAGTGTGTGTGTGTGCATGTGTGAGAGAGAGTGTGTGTATGTGTGTGTGTGTGTGTATGTGTGCACCTGCACACACACACATGCACGTGCTTGCCTGCATGAAGGACTGACCTCTTAGGTTACATCTAGAAGTGGCCTCCTGGAGACAGTTTCTTCAGTTACAGTTACAGCATTAGAGGATATAATTACGTATACATTGCCACATGATGGTAATTTCATCTGCATTGGTGCACATTGGCTTTGATACTGTAGCATATACATGATTTACACACTAGTCACTAATGCGTATCTGAGCTCCTTATGGGATTCAGATATGCTTTATGACTGGGACTATGCTATATTTATTTTTGTAATTTTCACTACCCCAACGCCCATATTTGCCCCATTAAGCACTCAGTACATCAAATTCATTTAACAAGAATTAACATGTTAGCACAGGTCTGGTATCGCACTCCTGCTAAATTCATCACTTGGAAAGTTGAGTCCCCTACTTGAGATACTGAGTCGGGAGGACCTGTAACAAGTTTGAAGCCAACCTGGGCGACATAGTAAGTGTCTCTTAAATAAGTAGGAGGGAAGGCAGTTGGTATACAGAATTTTGTGTTTTAAGAGGCAGGGGGAAGAGGGATGGGATAGGGGATTTCAAAGGAGAAACTTGGAATGGGGACAACATTTGAAATATAAATAAGTAAAACAACCAATAAAAAAAGAGAGGGGCACGTACATGAAATGCATTCCGAACACCAAAAAAAGAATAGGAATGCTTTTGATAAATTTGAGGAGCACCGAAGATGCGACTGTGGGCACAGCAAGAGCAGGAGGCCTGGAAGTCAAAGGCGGTCAGCATGAGGGCTCTGCTGCCCCTGCCATGGGCACAGTGGGATTCGCCTGTACAATTCTGGGTGTCCCCTAGCGACATCGTGTGCTCTGAGCAGAGCTCCTCAATGGCATCTGGGATTAGAGAGCTCCTATCCTGAACCACGTGGGAAAGTTTGTCAGTCTCACTCACTGGTCATTTTTCTTTCAGTGTCTTTTTATTCGGACATACCAATGAACGATCATAGTTAAGTACCAGCTATGAAATAGGAAACAAAAGCCACACGGATATGTGATCTATCTGCTAGTAACCCATAGGTTATTGCATCATTGTGTGTAAGTCAACACTTGTACACATCTACTGATATGGTTGGAAGTCCATTTGAACTTCCAAGTGTTTCAGTGCCAAGTCCACAGAGAGGCCTGCGGCACTGCGGTGGGGCCACAAACCACAGTGCTCGCTCAGAAAGGCGACCCCCGGTCAGCATATGAGCTCTTGGCAAATCGTAACAGAGTTGAAATCTTTCTGAATGCAAATTTCAGAGGTGGAAGTTTTTTTAATAGTTGTCAGTGTTCAACTTTTGAAGTCCATTGTACTGAGTTTGACTTTTCTCTCTCTTTTCTCTCTGTTGCTAGAGTATAAGTCTGGGCTTGAGATGCACTTACCCTCTATTGTACAGGTCTGAGGTACACTTGAACACACACATACATGTATGTGTGCACACACATACACATGCAGAGAGAGAGAGAGAGAGAGAGAGAGAGAGAGAGAGAGAGAGAGAGAGAGGAGAGAGATTTTAAGATAAAAATTTTAAAGTTATGTTTAAACATGTAGGGAATTAAATTGTTTTTAGAGAAAATAGTTATCCTGACATATATGCTCTAATTGGCATACAGATCGTTGAAGCAGCTTTTTGGAAAGATGCACCAGTGCTGGAAACGACCCAGTAAATAACACTCTGAATATTAGAATATATTATGTTTTCTGCAGTGAGATTTGCTCCTCACCTTAAACCTAGACCTAGTTCATCTGAGCTAGGCTCACACCAGGAAGAGACAAGCATTATGTTTTAGAATTGAAATGTTAATATAATCATTACTGTGTATAGGCATTTTGCACATGTGTCCCTGATGACAGTTGAGGCCAGAATGAGGTCGATGGCTATCCCAGAGACTGGAGTTGTAGAAGATTGTAAGCTATGATGTGGGTGCTGGGAGTAGGACCTGGTTCTCTGGAAGTCCAGCCAGTATTCTCAACCAGGAATCCTCTGTCTAGTCCTCATGTTAAGTCTGCAGGTATACCACGAGTATTTCCTGAAGCTAAAAGAAATAAGGTGAACTGTACACGATTCAAAGTGTTCATACTTATGCGAAAGAAAGATGGTCTTGGGTTTTATCGCCACAAACACTTGCTGAGAATCTGGGCTAATGTGTCGTGAATCTCACAGGGAGATACTGGACAGGATTTCAAACAGTGGCACCTATATGTCACATGCACACGAAGATGGTAATATATACTGTTCACACAGCTAGTGTTGGTCAAAGAGCTGTGTAAGAATTAGTCATTGTTGTCATCCTGAGTCCTGGGGACTTTTCTCTCTGCAGCTTCTAGATGCCCCGGTAGCCAGCTCACGTTTTACCAATGCCATCTTGTTCAGGTTGAATTGGCATTCAAATCACTTACCATCACTTTCCTCTAAAGTAAACAGACTTTAGTTTGGCTTTAAGCAATGGCCGCTTTACCCTTGACCCCGCGGTCTGTTGATTGCTTAAATAAACTTATCAGGCATAGTTATTAAACAAAGGCTGGTTTTGACAAGATTGGTTGTCCGTGTGGCTGAATATGTCTAACATCCCATGCTTTTGATCAGGAGTGGCTATCTTCAAAGATCTGCAACAGATAACTCTAGAGAGATTTTACATTAATTTATTTAAAAAAATTGTTTTAGAAATGCATCTACAGATAACCATCAGTCTTTGTCTTTCAACGCTAAGGGGTGGTATGGGGTTTTATCTCACTTTTTAATTCTTATTTTTCTTTCTGCTTGCTGTTTGTTTATTGACCCCGGGTTTTGTGTGTCCCAGGCTGCTCTCAGAGTTGCTTTGTAACTGAGTATGAACTTGAGTTTCTGTTTCTCTTGCCTATACCTCCCTAGTGTTGTGTCACAGGCCTTGGCCTTCATTCCTAGTTAACAGAACCCTGGATCAAACCCAAGGCTTTGTGCTGCCAGACAAGAGGTTTACTAACTAAGCCACACACGCATTCCTGTTGGTTTCCTTTCTGAGAAAGGGCTTCACTCTGGACCCCAGTTTAGCCTACAACTCGCTGTATAGCAGATAGCTTCCAATATACGGCTCTCCTGCCTCAGCCTCTCCAGGTCCTAAATCCTGGCATAATGGGTACAAACCACCACATCAGCCTTAAAATCTCATCATTCTACCATTGTGCTGCACACACCTTACTTGTCCCCATCACCACCAGCATTAATGGCAGAATAGTCAGGGACCCCTGTTAGGATCAATTCATGTGGTATTTATCTTCTGCGATTATCAATTTATTTAAAAAAAAATTAGTCACCCAAATTCTTGCCAATTCACCCAGCAGCTTGCCCACTAGGCAAGGCTAGACCCGATCTCTAGGTTCTTGAGGTAGGCTAAGAAGCAAAATGGCGAACCGTTTAGGTTTTAGGTTTGCACCAATTCCAATTCATCCCGGCTGTGTGCTCCTTTGCGAGCCGTTCAAGCCCTTGGGTCTGTGTGTATGGGCGAGCAATGGCGGTCCTTCTGTCATGGAGTTACTGGGGGGACGGCCCTAGGAAAGAACTAAACAGGCTCACGGACGATTCACTGGCAGCCTCTATTGCTATGAAGGAAGAACTTCGCTGAGTTATGAAGATAAGGTAGTGGAAAAATTAAACAGAAAAAGAACATTAAAGAAACAGATTAAGATGAGGTTTAAGAGTGATTAATAATCACGACTAGGAAGAGCTGCGACTGTAATAAGATCTCTCGCCGGCTTTTCATTTACAAAGAAGACGGATGAAGAAATAGCTAAATATCATGTGCACTTGAGGCCACGTTAAAAAAAAAATCCTAACAGTGGAGATTATTATTAGGGCCAATTTGACTCTTTAGGGGAATTAGTGGAAATTGGATTTGCTCTGTAACGGAAGTGACAGCTGTCTTAGATATCTTATTTGCCCTCATCAGTCCTGGCTCAGCCTGGGAAAGCCCACGGCCTCATAAAGTATTCTATGTAATGCCCCCTGGGTTGCTTTAGCTTTCCTCAATAAATTTGATTTTTCATTCATTTTCTTGAATGAGAGCGATGTAAGGGTATCAGTATGTTTGTACTGAGTGTTTACCTCTTTCTTTCTTTATTTTTTATTTGAGTACACTGTAGCTGTCCTCAGACACACCAGAAGAGGGCATTGGATCCCATTACAGATGGTTGTGAGCCCCATGTGGTTGCTGGGAATTGAACTCAGGACCTCTGGAAGAGCAATCGGTGCTCTTAACCTCTGAGCCGTCTCTCCAGCCTGAGTATTTACTTCTTACAATGCTCTCTAAACATTTTGACGGTGTTCTTGAAAATTAACATGTGCACCTTCAATTTATCTACGTTCATCTTGGGAGGCTGGAGGGGTGGCTCAGTGGTTAAGAATGGCTCCAGTCGCATATGTAGCAGAGGATGGCGATTGTCTGGCATCAGTAGGAGGAGAAGCCCTTGGTCCTGTAAAGGCTCAATTCCTCAGTATAGGGGAATGCCAGGGCATTGAAGTGGGAGTGGGGGAAACCAGGAAAGGGTATAACATTTGAAGTGTTATACATAACAATGAAATGAAATACATAAAATATCCAATAAATTAAAAAGAATGCTCACTGTTCTTGCATTGGACCAGAGTTCAGTTCCCAGCGTCATATTATATAATCTCACAACTGCCTGTAACTCTAACCCAGGGGGATCTACTGTCCTATTCTCTTGTGCCCTCCATGGGTGCCACACTTAGAGGCAGCTGTCTGTATACAGCCGTGCACACATGATTAAAACAACCAAAATAAAAATCTTATAAACTGATAAATTACAAATTCCCCATTGTGTAATTTTTAAAAGATTTATTTATTATGTATAAGTACACTGTAGCTGTCTTCAGACACACCAGAAGAGGGCATCAGATCCCATTACAGATGGCTGTGAGCCACCATGTGGTTGCTGGGATTTGAACTCAGGACTTCTGGAAGAGCAATCGGTACTCTTAACCTCTGAGCCATCTCTCCAGCCTCTGTGTAATTTTTTAAAAAAATTATGATAGTGGTATTGAAATAAGACAAAAGGAGAAATCAAAACGCTGATATTTTGATGGGATCTCTGGGAATTTTATACTCCCTCCTGCACAAGACCCTTCCCCAACCCATCCCCCCACCACCACCCCCGTTCTTCAACAACTCTACATTAGTAGCTTTTAATGCTCCGTTGAAAGTTGCTCAGTGATGATGGTTTGTGATGGGGGCGGGCAAACATGAATGCTTAGAAAATGAGTTATAAAGAAAAGCTTGGATCGCTGTTTCATCGTGGGAGGCTTCCTGCGTGTGAATTAGTAGGTCTTGGTGTGGTCATTTACTATCAAGCCAAGCTTTTGCTCTCGTGAGCGCTGTGGTCATTCTGTGGCTGTGTGATAGCCAGGGGTGAGGCTAATATAAGGCAGGGTTCCTCTCCCTCCCCTGCAAACCCCCCTTCAGGACACGGTGAGATCTGAGACAGATAAATGCTAAAAGAACCCTGTGTACCCAAGCGATGTTTGTAATGCATGTAATACATATCATTGTTTGTCTCCTGTAGTGAAAAATACTTGTGTCCTGCTGCTAAAACGCACTCCCGACAGAACAGTGCTTGCTATTATAGGGTCCATTGCTTAAAAAAAAAAAAAAAAGAAAAAGAAAGAAAGAAAAAAAGAAACACTGACAGCAATACAATTTAAGAAAATCTAACACCAAGGGTAGTCAACCATGCAGGCTAGTATTAAGGGGCCAAAACTCAAGGCCAGGGGTTTATTTTTAAAAGAGCCACAGTTTATTTGCTAGTAGTAGGCAACATTGAAAGGGGGGAAAAAAATAGAACTTGAGTTCCTTGCTCTCTAGTCTGTAGAAAATTAATGAAAGCAACAGTTCAATAAGATTTTATGGCAGGAATGTTTAAGTGAAACATTTTCGGAAGGCTTGGGAATTTTTAAACAGTTACTCGCCACTTAGAAAGCTATAACACTGTCTTGCGTAACAAATTGCTAGCACTGGGTCCTAGGCACACCCCGTGACTTTCTCAAAGTGGGTAGTCAGAGCCGGTTAAGTGGAATCGCTTTGCTCATTTCGTGTGTGTGCGCGTGTGTGTGCGTGTGTGTGTGTGTAGGTTATATAAATACCTTTGAGACTGACAGCCTGGCTCTACCCACAGTTACTACAGTTTAAGTTTTTGTTGTTTTTTTTTTTTCCCCCGGAGCTGGGGACAGAACCCAGGGCCTTGCGCTCGATAGGCAAGCGCTCTACCGCCGAGCTAAATCCCCAACCCGGTTACTACAGTTTAAAATGTAAGCTACTGTCCGCGTAGCCCCGTGAGAGTAGGACAGTCGAATATATTGGCTAGAAGATAAGACTCCAGAGAGGAAAGTCACCAGAGATGAGAGCAAGGAGGATGTTGGCTGTCTGGAGGAGGAGGACAGGGTGCTCTAGAGGCGACAGTTCTCATGCTGCTACTGGATGACCAGAGTGCCTGTGTCCTTCAGCCGCCACCCAGGTCTACTGTGAGAGGACATCATGAACTTAGATGAGATGCATTATCTAATTTTAGCATTTTAGGAAGAAATCTGTCACCCAGTATTATTTGAAACCAGCCGCGTATGGATTATGTGTTCTTTGTGGGAAAATAAATGTTACAAAAGTCTGTGATTACCGGAGCCACAGGTGGCCGACCTCAGGCACCTGAGAAGCAGAAAGAAGCACTAACCACTACTGCATATGTGTTTCCGTGTGTCTGCGGGGGACCCGGAACGGGGCATCAAGAGATATGTGTCCTGGATTCTCTTCCCTGTTGCCAGTCTTTTCGATGCACCCATTAATAAAGCTTCTGAGGCGACTGCTCCCGCTAACCTCGGACATCGAGAGATGGGCAGTATCTTTGCAGATAATGGCTCCGCATGTAGTGATCCTCACTCTGACAATGCCACGCGAGGTTTTATCTGTGCTATCAAGAGTTTTGTGGGCTCAGTCGGTGCCCACGCGCATGCGTGTTTGCAAGTATAAGTACGTACATGGATGCCGGAGGACAGTGTTGGATGTCTTCCTCCATCACTCTTGCTTACTTTATTTTTTGATGCAAAATCTCTCTCTCTCTCTTTCCTTCTCTCCCTTCCTCCCTCCCCTTTTCCTTCTTCCCCCTCTTCTCCTCTCCCCATCCCTCCCCCTTCTCCTCTCTCTTTCTTCCTCTCTCCCTTCCCCCTCCCCCCTCCTCCTCTCCTCCTCTCCCCCTCTTCCCCCTCTCCCATCCCCTCTCTCTCCCTCCTTTCTCCCTTTCCCCTCTCTTCTTGACCCCCCTCTTCCCCACTCCCCTGCCTCCTTTGTCTCTCCCTCTCCCCTGCCAAGCCTGAAACTCCATAACTGGCTAGAGCAGGTAGTCAGCAAGCCCCAGAAACTCTCTGCTCCCCGCCTCCCAGTGCTAGACATTCAGGCTGTACCAGGCCCACATTTTTGTCACATGGGCACTGGGGATCCAAATTCAGGTCCTCTAATTCACTTTACGGACCAGACCACATCCTCAGTCCTGGGTAATGTGTAATTTTAAATTTGTCTAACCACAGTGCTAAGGGTTTTCCATTCATCTGTGTGTTAGAGCAAATCAAAGAACCCCGGCTACGGAAGGCTGTCAGTGGGCCGCCCTGCACCCGTCCTGTTCTCTGGCAGAGGCTCCCCACTCGCACACTTGCACGTGTGCGCTGGCTGCCACTCTTCAGTCCACACGCAGTCGTTGTCACATGATGCCATCCTGGTTCTGTGTTCTTGGCTTCCGACTTCAAGCACTGCTTTTCCATTCTCCATTTCACCAGCGTCAAGTGAAGGAAGCGGCGTTTACAGCAAGTCCTCTGAAACCCTGAGTATTAAAGGATCCCATCTGATCCTGTTAAATATCCCGAGTTGAGAGTGGTCTAGACAGCTCTGGTTTTGACCTTGACCCCTGTTGTGTTGGTCTTCCAGGGCTTTCAGACTTGGCACGGCAAATTTTAAGTTAGCCAAGTCATTGCTTCAGCCCTGCTGTAGACAATGTTCGCCATATCACACAATAGCCTACAAAATCGGTGGTGACTATTCTGCCAAATCTGAGCATCAAATAAGTTCCTGGGGCTGTCGGTGATGATGTAACAGTTTGCATTGAGCACTGTGAATCACACATTAGTTTGCACCTCCTTCTTTTCTTTGTCTTCCAGAAATCTTGGGTCAAATGACTTTCCATCAACAATTGGTTATATATATGTATGTAACATCTAATATATACAAAACATATTTATATATTATATATAAATATAAAATCTATAATTACATCAAATATAAACATCAATATATAATATATAAAAATAATTTCATATATTATATATAATAAATATTACATATTAAAAATATAAGACATATAGAACACATATTGGTTATTATATATATTCTTAATTGTGATATATAGAGATGTATATTCTTTGAGGTTTATTTCTAAGATTATTCAAATGAGTTCATTTAAATATGGTAATGAGGATCTACAGTAGAGAGAAATGGCGGTTAGAGCACAGGGCATGGTATGTGATAGACATGCAGATGGTTGGGTGAGAGGGCAGGAAGGATGTAATAAAAGGAATCCCCCAAATCATACACCTAAAATGAGACATAGGTGAAAGCGAAGGGTATTTGGAAACCATATTGGGAATGTTTGAACTTACCCTGCATAGTATAAAGACCAGAGGAGTGCATGCAACCTTTTGAGTTTGTTAATGTATGATGTACACATGATCAATTTATCACCCTACAGAGTAAACATACTCATGGCGGTGATCCCTTAAAGCAACAATCAGTAGCCTGCTTTCTATAATGATTCTTTGATGTAAATTAAAATGAATTATTTAACTTACAGAGGGCTGAGCCAGGGGTTGCATGCAAATACCTTTAGGTGTAAGAGCACAGTGTGGAACACCGAATATATCATAAATAAGAGCTCACAGAACTTCCTGGAGGGACAGCCACATCTCAAGTGCAGCAGGCTGTATTAGTGAGGACCTAATGTTTCTCATATCGGGATAAGCTATGATTCCTTTTCTGTACCTGTAAGGGAGATCTCTTAAAATTAAGACAATAAAGATGATGGTGCATGGATACTTAATAGGTAACTTCTTGGCTAGAATCCTAATTTCAGTTTCAATTCTGCCCATACTTTTAACCATCTACCGGCTGGTGTTTGAGAATATGTGTAGCATCCCGAATGTTTGGAAAGGGGAGTGCCACCCCTCATCGACATGAATCATTGCTAATTCCACTTCAACATCTCATCAGAGCTCAGTGGAGCAGGAAGGTCTGGCTCTGCTTGTAAGGTCCAAGTGGCTCCTTCCAAAGCAAAAGAGTTCCTGGCCTCTTCCCAAGCTTCTGGTGGGAATTTAGGGAGATGTCTTCAGGGTACCTCACTAGGCCAAATGTGAGACGTTTCAAGTCATGCACATCTCAGCAGACCTCTTTATCCTCAAATCGCCAGTCACTAGGTGTTCCTGGCTCCTTTTCTGTTGCTCTGACAAAAGGCAACTTGTATGTGGGTGGGGAAGGGTTTATTTCAGCCTCTCTTCAACATCCATTGTGAAGGGAAGTCAGGATAGGAACCTGGAGGCAGAAAACAGAAAGCAGAGATCGGGAACAAGGCTTGCTCTCTACGGCTCACTCTGCCTGCGAGTTTACATAATCCAGGGCCAAGTGCCCAAGACTGGCACTGCCCAAAGCAGGCTGCACCCTCATATGTCAATCAATAATCAAGAATATGCTTAACGAAATTGCCTATAGGCCAATCTGATAAAAATATTTTTTTTTTACAGTTGAGGTTCCCAGAGGACTGTAGCTTATGTCAAGTTGATGAAAATTTAGCCAACAAAAGGCATGTCCAAAATTTGATATTATGTCACATTATGACTCCACACTTTGCCCTTGAGAGGCTCAGGTGGTTGATCCTGAGTCGAAGCCAGTTTATGCTACCTGTCTCTAAATAGGAGGAGGGGCCTGATTAAAAAAAAGAGGAGAGGGAGAGGGAGCAAAAAAGGAAGAAGGAGGAGAAGGGGGAGAGAGAAGAGGAGTGAAAAAAAGGAGAAAGATGAGAAACAGATGAGAGTGAGGAGAAGAGGAGAGAGAGGGAAGAAAGGGGTTATCATCACTTTTCTGCCAACCCACATGAATTCTAAATGCTTAGTTTTTATTTCCTTCCTCTATCTGTGTGTGTTGGTCTACTGGACAGACACACTTTCCCAATAAACATTATCTGAACATCAATGTCCTTGTCAGGTATCTTCTCGTATCCACAATCGTTGGTTAAGACCCTTAAAAAAAATCAAAATCAAAAAACATCACCTTAATTAAGGTTCAACCATTGCGTCAACTGTAACTTACCTCTCATTCCAAAGAGGTCGTTTTCCTTTCAGCTGTCCACAGAGGCAAGGCACCATGACGCTTACATCTCATATTCTATGAAACCGAGAGGAACCCATGTAAAGACATCTTCATTCAAAACCAACTTCCTGAAACAAAACTCCTCCAGGCTCACATGCCTCATTTCCTACACTTCCTTACTGTTGTATGTTGCTTCCTGTCACGATTCCGGGAGGTTTATTCAGTATAGCCCACGCAGCTGAAACCAAGCCCTAGTGTATAGGATCTCTCTGGTATCCTGAATATCAGCTTTTCATCTCAGGATCATATACAGTGTCTTTTCCTTGCACAAACCATTTCATCTCAGAAATATATACTGGACACTACATTAGCATACCACTTTGTCTTATAGCTAATCTATTCTATCGACACTCGACTGTCTTGCTATATGTTTTCTTTCTCAACTAAGGGAAGTTTTTCAGACTCCTGGCCTTCCTTACCCATTGGAAACCCACAAGTTGATCATGCTGGTTTCAGCCTTCCAACCTCATTTCTTGTGTCTTGTCTGTCTTCCAACGGAGGGCAGTCTGGGAAGTGGGCACAGGTGTAGTAGCCTCTGTGTCTTCTCTTAATCTATGTCTAAGAACTGCTAAAATGCACCCAAGAGTCTCTAGACTGACACTTGCTATATTTTTTGTTGGGCATTTTGTGCATCTTCCTCCTCCTACTGCCATTTATCCTTATTTCATCTCCTTTTCATGCATCTACAGCTACTCTCATCACACTCATACAGATGATGAACAATATAGATCTTATTCAACCCATTTTATGTGCTTGGCTTCCTTTCCTCCTGCACTGGGGATCTTTACTTTAGAAGGTACCTTTTTTCCCCCCTTTCCTTGGTGTGTGGATATAAACAGGATTTTTTCAATTCAGAAAGTTTACTTGTTTCTTTCAAATGTGTGCTGAAAATATCATATTCCGCTACTGTCTGGAATCCTTATTCTTAAAGATTTATTTATTTTATCGTTTTATGTATATGAGCATTTGTCTTCATGTATATGTCTGCACCACATACATATCTGATGTCCATAGAAATTAGGACCCCCAGAAGTGTATTAATGGGTGGTTATAAACTGATGTGTGGGTGCTGGGAACCAAACCTGGGTTTTCTTCAAACCCAGTGAGTGTTCTTGACCACTGAGCCAACTTTCTATTCCCAGGATTCTTTCCTTAAAAAGAATATTCCACTCCTGTTATCTGCACTTCCTCAACCCCATTTGCTGATACTGAACCCACTGATACCTAATTCCTGAGACCGAGGGCATTTTCTTAGAAATCACCTCACAGTCTATTTTTTTTTTTAATCTTCCAATACTGCTGACTTCTCCTTTGTAAAAGCTTCCTACTCTCTTAGATGCCACAATCTTACCCCATTTTGATGGATTCCCAGTGGCTCATTCTCACAAACTACTTAGAGAGAAGGATGGTACCATGGTACACATTACTCTCTTGTACTGCCAAGCATTGACCATTGCACACCTTTCTTGGCTGTGCAATTGAAGCTGCGTGGGTACCTTAAATATGAGACTCAACCCATGCGAAACTCCCATATACTAATGGATAATTGATCCTTGCATATATTCCTTTAATAACTAACATAGTTTTATGATAGGACTTTGAAACATGGAAAGCTTGAGGTCAGACAACATGAACATAGATTAAATCTCAATGGGTCTGTACCATAACTACAACTGCATTTCACAAAGTAGAGGGGAACACGGCAAACTAATGTGCAGTGTGCACTGACCATGGCCAATCACATATATATCTTTTAATAAGAGACTGAGAAATAGTAACACAAAAAGTGTTAACAATTATCAGTTGTAGGTGGTCAATGCTGTATTTTTCTCTCATCAAATTTAATGTTCTTATTATAAAAAAATACACATACGGTATGAAAAAGTTAAAGCCATAGATGGACAAAAATGCAAGAAAAAGCCTACAAGAGCCTCCTGATGTTTAATTTCCTAACACTCTAAATCTCTCTATCTATATCTTTAAAAATACAGTTGTATATATTTATTCAGCTGAGGTTGTATCTTTTGCTACTGTTTGTAATCTGATATTTTCAGTCTGTTATATGCAACATGGTAACAAATTGCTACTTAACCTGTTATCTGATCTCTATCTAGATTCCTTCATTTGGCCCCTCCACATACAGGTCCCAAATCAAGATCTCAAGATTACATTTCACGTTATATTTTACGTTACATTTTATGAAATATGTAATTTACATATTACGCTGTTATGTTTATCATCTCTCCTAATCTTGGCGGTTTCTGATTCTGATGGCATTTTTATTAAAGATGATAGGACTTGGCATATAGAACGATCTACCTTTTTTGAGATGGAGCCATCCTTGTGGGGTCAGTGATTTTGTTCCATTACCCATAATAATCATATGAAAATAGAATTGGTACACAGTATCAGCAGCCTTCAAGTACATTTTCTTTCCAGTAATCCATGATACATTCCTCACATCACATATGTGAGAAAGCATGTAATTCATGTTATATCACTGTTACCTGGTGATGCAAGCTTGCTTTTCACAGTGAATACTTTCTTAGTATGACCAGACAGACTCCTGGGCCTCCTCACTTGCAGAACAATGCCTAGCTCTCTATTGATCCTTTTTTAAGTTTAATTATTTGATAAAAGTGTGTGGGTATATGCACATACACATGCACATGCATGTGTCTGTATGTGTGCATGTGTGTGTGCATGTGCCTGTATGTGTGTTTGTGCACATGTGTGTCTGTATGTATGCACGTGTGTGTATGTATGTATGCATGTGTGTGACGTGTGGGTGTGTGTGTGTGTGTGTGTGTGTGTGTGTCTTTGTCTGCATGGATGGATATGCACCATATACATTGAAGTGCGGACAGAGGCCAGAAGAGGGCATCAGAAACCTTACCTTCAGTTTTAACCAGTTGTGAGCCACTCCCCATGGGTGCTGGGAACTGAATCCAGGCTCTCTACAGGAGCAGTGTTTTCAGCTGCTCATCCATCTTCCCAGCCCCAGACCACTCGCTTTGGGTGGCTAAAAAAAATGACAATTTTCATCCAACTCAAAAAATTATCCTGTCATTCTGTCACACCTAAGTTTATTACTGATATTTTTCTGTAAAGTATGCCTTTTCACTCAGCTAGTGAAATTTCTCAGTCGCCCTGAAATACCGTTCCTGCTGGGAAAGCAAGAAAATAATTTGCTGACTTCATACTGAGAGCCTTGTAAGATACGTGGAGTCCAGGGAGGAGGAGGAAGCAGCCTCGCTCAGGGCCTCTCCTCACTGAGCTCCTTGTTAACCAGAAGATTCCAGGGAGGTATTTTTCTACTTAGTGTCTGATCACTTGAGCACTGCTTAATGCCTGATGTTAGTCTAAAATCGTGCAAAGAAAGTGAGCTTCTCTTGCTTCTTTTAAAACTTCAAATCCTTACCCCATATGCTAGCAATAAGAAGCAAGATGACCACTTTCTTGTATGTTCGTGTCAACTTTTAAAGCTAATGGCGTACCACCTCCGAATTGCCACCCAGGTGGCAGGTCACAGGTCAGGGCACTTGATTCTCATCATGGCCTCAGACACAGTAGATTTTAACTCTGCTCACCAAAAAGACTTCTATAAAGCATATCAACTTTTCTTTTCAGTTCATAGTTTTCTGAATAAATAGAGAATATTGGGCAATCTTCTGCTCTGGTTTTCTTAAATTTCTTAGAAATATAATAATAAATCATTTCATGATGGTTGCCCCAAACACCTAAATAATACATGTCTAAGGGCAGATATAAATTTGATTGCTAGGAAACATTTTGTTCTCTTTCCAAAATAACCATATGGAAATGTATGATCTACACAATCAATCCTTTCAAAGAAAAACTGAGGATCCAAAGAGTGTTTGGGTTGGAAAAGGTCACTAATGATATGTTGAAAGGGCATATCAGACCTTAACAACTTAGTTAGAATAAAGAAATTGTTCCTTTTTATTTACTTTTATTTTGTTTTAAGTGCAGATGTTATGTATTCATTCATTCATTCATTCATCCACTTACTTGTTTATTTATTTATTTATCCATCCATTACTTGTTTTCTCTTTTCATTTTGTGTATGGATGTTTAGTATGTGAACCATGTGCCTGCAGTGCCCATAGAGACCAAAAGAGGGCACCAGATCGTCCTGCAACTGGAGTTACACGCTACAAGCTGCCCTGTAGGTTCTGGGATCAAATGCTGGCACTCTGGAAGAACATCAAGTGCTCTTAACAGCCCAGTGGTCTTTCCTTCCGCTCTTATTTCTAATGAGACTTCAAGTGCATAACAACACACCTTTCCCCCGTGAACATATCCTTTTAGAGAACAAATGTAGGTCTGACTGTAATGTTTTAGAGTATTAATAACTTGATGTCAGACCCAAGATGGACCAGACGGATGTGAGTCTACACCATAGAAAACACAACTACCCACTCCCTTCCAAATTCTTCTGTAACTTTCACCTGGTTCATCTTTCTCTTCCCTATCGTCCTTAAGGCAAAGAGAGAGGCAGTTGTTTTCATATTCTAAGATGAACTAAGTAATTTTTTTTAAGTTTCCAATTTGAGTCATCCCTACAACATTTGGAAAGTAAAAATAATATTATTAGGATCTCTCAAACGAACTTTCAGCATTAATTTAGATTGTTAGTCCATTCTTCTGAAGTTTAACTGAAGTACAAGGATTATTTGAGTCCCAACTGCTTAGGTAGCAGTGAATAGCCTTGTTGGGGCACCAGTGGAAGGGGACGCCCTTGGTCCTGCCAAGGTTGGACCTTCCCAGTGTAGGGGATTGTTGGGGGCCAGTAATAGGGGGTGGATGGGGAGGGGAACACCCCTATAGAAGGTGAGGGGTAGGAGTTAGGGGGCTGATGGGGGCAGGAAACCAGGAAAGGAAATAACATTTTTAATTTAAGTAAGAAATACCCAATTTAATAAAAATGGAAAAAAGAAAAAGAAAGAAAGCACAGTTTCTGTTGCCTGGACAATACCTGAGAGGAGGAGATGTGGTTGGTCTAACTGATAAGTAGAGTGTACATATTAGATAGTGAAGTGTTTTGAACAAGGTGTAAAATTTAAATAAAGGAATTGGGTTGAGCAAATAAGGTGTCTAGTTGTCAGGATATACAGGACCTATTTAAATCCAATTTTTCCCATCCATGAAGGGCACTTTTCGAGTTTAGCATATCACGCATAACATTTGGGCATCGGAATCACGGTAACCACAGTGACTGGTTTGTTTAGAAGGAAAATGTCGTCAGTGGTGGGCTTTTAGAACTTCTCCAGGAAGCCATTGCGGGCTGTCTGATTCAAACCCTGTGGGTACTACTGGGCCAGTGTGGGGTATGGAGCAAGTGAGTAAAACTAGGAAGTTCACATTTAAGGAAAAATCCTTTTCTAGATGGTACTAGAAGAAAATGTATTATTTTCCTGCCTGTCCATCGCTGCAGCACCAGACTGAAAGCATTTTGCAAACAGGGAAATGCTATATTTGTGTTCCTATACCTTATCAAACACCGAGGAACTCAATATTGATTGGAGAAGGGGAAATCTGATTTGCTTAAAATGTTCAGGAGCATCTAAATAAATTCAGTGAAGTGACTTTAACAACAAAACTAATAACTACTAACCAGTTGGTTAGAAGAGTACGGTTTTAAGAACTAAGCTTATGGAAGAAGGCTTTAAGGAAGGATACAATGGTCCTGGAATATGAAAAGAACATTTAAAGATACAGATTTGGGAGTAAAGCCTTCTTCCTTACAATACAAAGAATTGTATTTTGAGCTACCTGCCTGAGACGGATGTAACCCTCCCAAGTTATTCGGTGTAATGGGGTCATGGATGGTAAAGATGAGACCAGGCACACATATTCTCCAGCTGCTAAGATCAGGGTTTTGATGTATGAGCATCACATGAAATATCTTGGATGCGATCAAAGGTTGACGCTGAGTTTCCGCAAGTCGATGTGGGTCCTGCCTCATAGCACAGTTCTGCCCTTATGAGTTATTTCTCAAAGCGATACCTTGAGATGCTTCAGGAAAGAGCAAGGGAGGGTGCTGTGATTGGCTTTTAATAAAAAAAGCAGTTTCCGAATACTTCATTTTTGACTTCCACAGGGAGAGGTCATGTTCATTATACCCCAAGTTCACAATGGGATTTGCAAATCGGTAGTGCTAATCTTGTGCGTGTAAGTAAAATCCCCCTATGAAATCTACGCGTTCAGCCAGGGGAACATGCTAATTTTTAGTTATATCCCTACCCTATAATTCAGTAATTTGGGGTGAGCTTCTGAATAGCACATGTGTTAGGTGCTGGGTGAAGGAGAGGGCAAGCTATTAGGGAACTTATTATCTGGCAAGGAAGAGACAAGCAGAACGACATAAGCGGATATAAATTCAGGAAGACCATTGTGCTGAACGAAAACAGGCATTTTCATATCTAAAGGAAGGAGGCGTATATTCTCCCAGAAGGAAATCAGAGGAGATTCAAAGATGGGGTGACATTTGAACTAAATGCGGAAAGCTGTCTTCAAATTCTGCTGAGGGTAAGTTCAGCGTAGGCTCAGCAGGAAGGAGTAGAAGGAAGGAGGCGATGCTCAGGAGGAGGAAGACTGTAAAGCAAGAGGAAAGCCAGATGCACTGGCGGGGCGTGGCCAAGGATCGAGAGTGGAGGGCTCGAGAGTCTGCCTGCCCTCCATGTATCCTGCGTGTAGAGAGGACCGAGGGTTCTAGGTAAGAGAAACATTTAGCACCTCAGTCCCGGAAAGGTTAACGGCTACATTGTTTGCAGGGCAGTGAGAGTGCAGAGCAGAGCAAGGCATGCTGGCAGAAAGCATAGTCAGATGGCAGGGTAGCCTTCATACAACATAAGGGAGGCACGCACTAGAGCTAGGTCACCAGGAAAGAAACAAAGACAGTGAGCGGGCAACAAGATTGGATCTGGAAGCCAGAGGAGAGGAGCCACCCAAGATGGATGTGGAATCTTTGGTTCGAAGATGTTGAGGAACTTTCCAGTATTTGCTTGAGCCTCGGAAATGGCAGTGGACGGGGGACGTAGTCTGCAAAAGGAGTGAATGCTCTGTAGAGAGAAATAAGTGACTAGGGAACTCGCTTGTATGAGCTTGTCGTGGAGGTCGGAGAGTAATGCGGGAACCTTAGAGGTGGTCCCCTTGCATGGCCTCTTTGTGCTTTCCAGTTGTCCTATTGAGAATTAAGTGTGCGAGCGGGTAGGTAATTCAAACAGCTTAGTGCACGGACTCTAGCCCTACCACTGACTGTCTGTGTAATTGGAGTGTGGTACATAATTCCTCTCGTCCATTTTTCCATACGTAAAATGGGGAAACGTAGCACCATATGCCTTGTTCACTGCTGCGCGGATTGAAGACAAGATATCCCAGGTGAGACGCTTAATGTAATATCTGGTATGGAGACAGTACTCAATAGACACTGGCTGTTACAGGCTAAGCCCCCACGTCATTGACCTGATCTCGTATTGATATTGATTTAAGATGCTATTTTTTTTTAAATGTGAGCACAGGAAAGCCTGTTGACTGATTTCTCTAATTTGCTGATGTGAGATTATCTGAGACGACTCTGTCTATTGCTTCTGCCATTAAAGATGCCTCTAGACCGTCTCCCCCTGAGTGTAGGGAAATTGATCTTATACGTTACGTCTTGCAAAAAAAAAGAAAGTCTCCTTGTTGGTGGGTTTTATCCATGGGGCTTACCTACTTGTTTTGAGTGCTGCAAATGATCTCGTTGAGGTTTTCAGAGAAAAACATGACAGACACAGGTTACGTAGAGATTAAAACTCAGAAGTCAATAGTGTTTGGGTCACGTAACACTATGGATTTCCCTGTCTTTTCATAGAGAGAATACCTTTTCCCCTGTGTGTTTCTGGTTGTTTCTCCTTGTTAGCAATTGTCACAGCGTATACATATTTCTGTTGAGAGTGAGGGAATCCCCAGATGAAGACAGCAGCAGTAGGCTGTCAGGACACATAAACTCTGCTATGATTCCATGATTGCTATTAATGATGGTAAGATCCTGAGGAGGAAGGCAGCTCCCTCTGCCCCTTAGTTTACCGACCTGTGCACACACTACCACCCGTATTCCGTTTTCCTAGAATGAACTGATATGACAGGAGGCTAGATAGATAGCTCAGTGGGTAAAAGCAAGACCCAGTCAATCATGAGGGCCAGTTTGTGTCCCAGCACCCACCTGGGGCAGTTCACCCACCTTGTAACTGCAGCTCTAAAGGATCTGACAAACACATCTAGGCCTCTCGAGCACTCATATAAACTCATGCAGGGGCGTCTGCATGCACATATACACAAATAAAAGACTACAAATAACATAAAAAAAAGTAAAAACGATTTAACAGTTTCCTTCCTGGTGGCCAATAAATCTGAAATGTCTAGAAATGTGCAATATTTCTCTCTGTGTGCCCACTTGTTACTAGAGAGAACATGGGAGTTCCCAGTGAGGGAAGAAACAAACAAGTGGATCTAAAGGGGGCTTTCATAACTCAGGATTTATTCTCTATCTGAAACACACTGTTGGTGAAGTGGTCCCCCCCCATCAGCAATAGAAGAGTAAAAGATACTACATAATATTAATCTGCCAGGTTGAACTGTTGGGAAAATGGCTACGCTATCTGTCACAGGAGAATCTAGATTAGGAACGTGCAGATCCCAGGCTGGGGACCCAAAGGTCAAAAGGAGGACTCTCTCTGTTCTAGCAACCCTTCTGCCTCTAAGAAGCGACTCTGAGCCTACCATTTCCACCCATGCTGTATCCGTTTCCGGTTGTAGCTCCTTCAGCCAATGGGATTGCGATATATAAATTATACGTAGTATCTAACAGCCATGCTGCCTTGATTCAAAATACTCCAGGGTTGGCTCTTGCTGCATTTCTGTCGTAGGGTGAGTGGGCAGAAGGATTACAAAAAGACGATTGTCCAAGAAAGTCAAGTAACCACCAGGTCCCCAAAGCATATCCGGGTACCTTCGGGGAAGCAGAGTCACAGCAATTAGGCAACGGAGCGATGCTCTTTGGGGCATGGACTCCCGCCTCGTAATCTATTCCTCTCTTAATGGGACTTGATCTAGACGGAGTAAAGGCCTATCAGGTGTGAAAAACCCGGCTGCTCCTGGCGTGGAGTGGCCTCCAGACGGTGATTTAGCCACGTCAATCCCGTCATGCTTGATTTGGACACAACGCACTTAGGCTGGGTTTCTCTACCCCTGATCAACTCCTCAATTAGCAAGCTGCCTTGTGTAACGGCCTTGTTTTGCAGTCCCCAGGGCCTACTTCGGGGGTCATTAGGGTGAGAAGACTTGAGCACCAGCTCGAGCTAGAACAGAACTGAAGGACCCTCAGTGATTGCCTAAGCAGTATAACCCCCTTTTAAGTTGTTTGCTTTCATAGGATTGAGTCTTGGCACATTAAGAGGCTTAAGACTCCAGTATCTTCTTTAAAATGCCCCCCTTATCACCCCTGCTGCTGACAGGGTTTTTGACAGGCTGAGAGTAAAGGAGATAAATAATAGTATTGTATCTGTGGACGTGGACACCATGGCATAGAGACACTCAGCGCACATGCACACAGCTCTGAAGTCTTTCCGGGCTCTGTGGTTACCAGTGAGCAAGAGCTGCCAAGTGGCCCCAGTACCTCACTGCTCTGTATTAGAGGATCTGAGTTCAAAATCCTTATGTTGGACCATATTCACTAATGGCTTTGCATATTATTACTGCTGTTGGCAATATTGTCTATCTTAACCTCAAATAAGCTCTCCAAGAATAAGATATGTTAATAGGAAGTGTGAGTGATGAGCCTTTATATATACACATTGAAATGTATTTATTTAATATGATTTTCTCCCCATCCATGACTTATCCAAATGATTTCTTCATCATTAAAATGCAAGGTTTTTTTTCTTCAACAAAATGAACCTAGTTTTTAAAAAAAATTCCATAAAAACAAAACTCTTACCCTTTTGAAAATTACATGATTTGCAAAGAAATTTTGAAGTATTATATGGTCTGTATCTATTACTTCCTGCTTTGATCAACTGCTCTCATACCCACTTCTTACTTCTAGAGTTTTAGAAATCATATGGGTGAATTCAGATTAAATATAAAATATTTGATTTTATATAGTTCTGTCCTTCCTTTCTCTGAATGAATTATTCTGACATGTATTTCATGAAGAGATTCTCCCAAAGTGGTTTGCCTGTGTTTCTTATAAAAATGACTTTTGACACCAGAAAGATCATTATATGCCTAATAATTTATACATGATCCCAAAGATAGCTGAACTTGATGTGTGGGATAAATTGGAAGTGGGATGTGTATTGATGGGGTACCCCAATAGACACACCCTTATATGTATGAGAGATTTTACTTCTGGCCTTTGATATGCTTAAGAAATAGTTAAAGTTCTGGACAGTGTGGCATGATATTATATATAAATTACTTCTGATATTAGTTCCTGAAGATGATGCCACAAAAGAAATACACACATGCCCTAGAAGTGAAGCCGGTGCTTTGGAAACTGCACTCTGTGAATAAGAACTTCGAAGACTACTCAGAGATCACTATAAACACTTGTGGGAATGCAGTGCAAGTATACAGAAACATGCCATTTATACTTTGAGCATAGTTCATTATAATTTTGTGACACGGAGTTTGGCTGAAATGTCTCTTCCACAATACTCGATTCAATGTCTCACTGATTCATTTCCTCTCAATTCTGAGAAAAATACTACTAAGAGATGGTATCAAATCCTTCCACAAAACTGTTTTGACATAATTTCTTCTGTTAATTTTTGTAGTGGTCCCAAAAGGCTCCTCTAATCCTACTAAGAATTGTTTTCAGTGCTTTGTTTTGATAATTCTTTTCAATCTTATGTCAATGGATCCTCAAATTCAGACACAACACACACAAACACTTAAGATACACACAGACACACACACACACAAACACCACATGCACAACACACACACACACACCACATGCACAACACACACACATACACACACACACCCCCTACAATGTCAAGTAAGCATATATTGCCTCCCACTTCTCTAGGCTACTATGAGATCACTACGAATCCAGTCTGAGAATTTAAACTCAAGTTTTTCAAACCACTTCTTCTTGAATGCTTCAGCTGCAGTTGAATATAACACACTATCATAGAATGTTAACATTAGACGCCGTTCTTAAAGGGTGCTTAGCTCAATCTACATGATGGCTCTCTGGAGGAACTGAGAAGACTTTTGAAACGTCTGTATCCTGTTCGATCCTGGCCACTTGGTCACCATGCAGTTTCCTAGCCAGCCCTGAATCTTTTTGACAGACACTTACAGATGCTTGATTCCCGAGTCATTCTCTAATGAAGCATCATCGAGAATACTTTCTTAGGGAACTTACTTTGACTGTCCAGTAAAAGAACCAGAGACAAACGATACCAGGCATTGTTTTTGCCTTAGAGAAATAACAAAAAAAAAATAAATATATGAATAATATACGCTTCACGTCTCTTCGGCAATTATGTCTATATAATTCAAAACTATGTTCTATGAGATGATGTTTCCTGTATATAATATATACCTTAGTTAACAAGGACCTGGGATGATATTTTCTACATACATTTACTTTGGTAAATTTAACTTATCAAAGAGACGACCACCATACCGGATGCTTCACTTTCTTACTTCAACAGAAACAGGAGTTTTTGAGTTGGGCTTTTTTTTTTTCTATGAATGATCTAAATACAACTTAAAGTTAATTTTTTCAGCCATAGGCTCTTTCTTAGCTATTTCTATTCAGCATACCTTTTTTCCCCTGAAATAAGCTATACTAATCAATCTTAGAAGAGAGGATCGTCTGAAAATGGAGAGGCTATGCTGAGGGAAGATGCTGCAACACCTGTTCAAATTTAAATGATCAGTGATCACTAAATCAGAATCTCTGTGAAGAAAGATACATTCGGCACCAGAACAAATGAACCTCACATCACACTGTGAGTGGACAGTCACCCTGGGCCTGGTGTCACACAAGGACACTTTGGGGAACTGGGTGTAGCACTCAGGTAGGAGGGTAGTTCTTTGACACATGTTGAAATTGAAGTGTAAAAGCATTAAACGGCGTCTCTGACAAAGGTCACCAGGAACGTCTCCCTTAGGGTTACCTCTCAAGGAACTGGTTACAAATTCCCCTCCCTTGCCTTGCTGCTTCTCTTCCTCCTCTAGTTTCTCTTTCTTGATGAAAGTTCCGTTTATTTGAAGCTAATCAGTCTTGAGAGGGGGTAAAAATAGTATTTTCAAATAAGGTTCTCTCCCCCCCTCACTTTTATATGTGATGCATGAGAAGTGTGAGAGGAAAGATAAGGACGAAGTAATTACGGGTTTCTAGAACATCTGGGAAAATATCAAAAGGCTTCAGTGCTATTTCAGGAAAGCGTTATTTACTTCTTAAGTTTCCACTAGAAAGACGTCTTCAGTTTTTGGTAGACAAAGCTTTTCTGAAACTCATGATAAAATAGACGATCACTTTAAAATTCTTAAAAGTATTTATTATAAAACCACATAGAGCGCCTTCCAGGTAGCATTTACCGCACTGTTGTTAAACCTGGATGGAATTTATTTGGTTCTACTAATAGCTTTCTTCACTGTGCTGAAAAGGGAGTATAGAGAAGCTAACATATCCACAATACCTGTAAAATGCTACAGGCATTTTAGCACACTTTTGTCTTAGTGCTTTTGTGAACTGAACCCAGGGCCCCTCACATGCTAACCAGGTACTCCTCCACAGAGACCACGGATGTACATAGTGTTTTGCCTATGTGTTCTTCCTTCCATTATAAACCTGTTAAATTCGAGCAGGAAGGCTGTAAGATAAAATACCTACTTCTATCATTTAAAGACAGCCCATGCCTGTCTTTAGCCCACGCGTGTTTCCTTTGTCTCCCTGATACTCTGCGATTCTGCTTAATATTGTGCATCTCCACAACCACATCTAGAATTGGGCAAGAATCTTGTCTTTTCAGTATCACGACAATGAAAAGCAAGCTTGACACACTTTGGTTCTAAGATTTTTGTGATTCTATGAAACACTGAGACAAATGTCGTGTTTGCCCAGAGATCTTATCTGCGCCAAATGTTGAGGGAAAATATTCAATTTTGTTTTCCTCTGAACAGTTTGTCCCATGGGGCTGCTCCACTGATCTAAACAGCCCTAACACCTGCTCGCAAGGCCTTAGAGAGGGGCTGGGAGGGAAAAAAAACCCAGGTTGTTTGTTAAAAATGAAAGTGTAGCATTTAAGCAGTTTCTGCAACTTTTAATAGACTGGAAGACAGAAACCAAGGAGGACAGCCAGCTGTGAGCCTCTAACTGGTCACAGGCCTAAAGACTTGTTCAAAGCAGCCTTTTCTGTGCCTTCTCTGTCTCTGTCTGTCTGTCTCTGTGCATACGCATGTGTGTGTGCATGTCAGTGAGTGTGTGTGTGTGTGTGTGTGTGTGTATGTGTGTGTGTGTGTTAGCATATGTGGGGTATGGAGTCCATGTGTTAGCTCTGAACATGAAGTGTGATAATTAGAAATAGATGTTCAACAAGACTCAGAGATCCAAGCGTCACTGAGCCCTACTTTTTGCATGAGCGCTGGAACTTGAACTCAGGGGATTGTGTTTACTCAGTAAGCACTTTACACAGTCATCGGCCGGCACCCTCCTGGCCCACTTTAACAGAGAAATACAAAACAGCACAGGCAAGAGGGACCAGGTTTGCATGAGGGGAGATAAATATTTGTGTGACTGAGGTGCACAGCTTCTCCTTGTAGACATGGGATAGCTTTTCTCTGTGTTCCAGAGCTAGGATGGGACAAGACAGCCAGAGCATCATCCCTGCTTTCTTTGTTTGGAATCAATATGGAAACATAGGGGACAGAATTAACACCGTGGCTAAACCTGATAAAAATAGAGTCTTGTCATTGACTTCAGGATTAAGTTGAGCTATTGTGATTCACACTATTAGCCTATGTGCTCAAATCTCCAACCTGTATTTAATTTTCATCTTTAAACACGGAACAAAAATTCCTAGATCAATTCCAGTTAAAAATTATAGCTCTCCATTTGCTTAAAAGTTACAACTGGCATGTGACTGGGAGTATGAGGAAAACTAAGACTACAGGTACACATTGTCCATCACAAATCAAACTTCACAAACATACTGTCCAGCACAAAGCCCTGCCTACTAATACTCCCCTTGACAAGAAATAGATGTTAAAGGTGACATTTTTGAAAGCACTTTCTTTAATATGGTGCATTCAAGAGATTATCTCCATATGCAATCAATATTGAGGAACTCTGAAACTATTTGATATCTGTGTGTGACAAAAGTCAAGACTTAGCCACCTAGTAAGTCTCAACGTACTTGCTGGAAGCACAAAGCGACAAGTGCTGGACGCTGTACCAGAGTCACCACAGGCATGAGGTGGTAGGTAGCTGGCTTGGCTTATGAGTTCACTGGAGGTAGTAGGTAGGGCAGGAACCATCTCCACAACAGAACTAAAAGAAAATCTACAGTCAGGGTGTCGAGTGGGCGGCTGTTTCATTTTGCTTTCTTAGACTATTCCAAGGCCAAGAGGATCTAAGCTGAATCACAGACCAGAGCCGTAGTGGAGCCTGCATTACATTCTATCAGCGATCTCTTATGAAGAGGTCCACTTGGCACGGAAGAAATGCTAGACTCTTACAAGTTCCCTCTGAGGGTAATGGTGAGCCAAGGGCTCCCTGAACGTTTCTCTAATTTTGTTTTGTTTTTGGTCTCTGTCTAACACTGTACCTAGAGAACCAGTTGACAGTGCCTTTCATCAAAATGTCTCTGTCTTTCCCCTTGTAAGTTGAACATTCTCCTTGAGACAACTCTTAGTGCTCGAGGCAACCATTGCTCCACCTCAGAGCGGATTCTCCAAATCATTAACATTCTTTTACATCTTTCGTTGTTGTTGTTGCCAACATATGAATAACTCTGGGCCTCAAGAACTACAAAACTCATATCTTCTCCCCTACAATTTAGAAATAGCTTTCAACATAGTATTTTTGTTCTACCTGTGCTGAGTTCCTTCAAAGGAGTGGATACGAGTCGATGCTGTGAGTCTACCCAATGGCGGGCAAGCAGGGGCTGAGGATAAGCAGTGGTCTGAGATGAGCTGTGGCCCGTTGCTCTTTGGTTTTATTCTGCATGATTCAAGGACACGCGGGGTTGAGCTGAGCATGGAAGAGTGACATTGTTGAAACCCTCATCCCAGCTGGAGTGACCTATCATGGCTGCCTAGATGTCCCCACATCCCTAATCAATGTATATTAATAAAGAAAATAACATAAAGGCTGAATTTAAGACAAGTTAGAGGTGACTTAGAATACAAATGCTCCACAATACCATGCATGAGGTATTAAATAAATTATCACCAAGTACTTTAAAGCAGGATGTGTGTCCCACGCCATTAATATGTATTCGGCGTTTCGGTTCTTTCTACCTTAACTTTTGGGAAATGCAACACCATCTCTGTATGCCAGTGTGTGCTGCTAATTGGAAACTAAGCAAAACTTAAATTAGGAAAGGGGCTCAAAGTAACATGAAGTGTGTCATGTGTCTCCTCTGTTCAGTTGTACATGCTTAGTGTTTTGTGGATTTATTGATCTTAAATTCTCACAAAGTCCTCATCTCTACAACATTCAACTCATGCGAAGACCCAACTGGGGCGGGGGGTGGTGGTGGTGGTGAATAATGTCTATTATTTTTTCTTCTCAGCTGTTTGTAGGGGTGAGATTTTTCAAGTTCAAAAGGACGGGCTTCTGACAGTGAGTTCATTTCCCAGAACTCCCTCCCTCGGTTTAAGAAGTAAAGTTGAAAAGATGCTCAAAGGTCTCTTTACAGGAGACAGAAAAGCAGTCGTCTTTGTCCTTCTTGGTCTGGAAATGCCCCCATTCCTGCTGGGATCACACGCCCAGGCAAACTCACCAGCCTGCAGTCCAAACTGGAAAGGTCTTTTCAGTGTATTACTATGCCATATCCAATAAAAGCAGGGGAGCCTTTCTCTATTCATTTCTAACTATTCTGCAGAGAAGGGATTTCTATGCAGGTGATGGTAATTAATCCAGTCTTCTCCTCAAGATTAAAAGGAATCCTTAATGTCTCATTCAGGTGTGGCTAAGTACCTGGCTGGGGTGGGGGGGATATTTTCTCTTTGTTCACAATCAAGGCT
>NC_046159.1:11107447-11147447 GCF_011064425.1 Rattus rattus
TAAGCTGGAAGACTCAGCTTCCAAACAATGAAGAAACAAAGATGGACACCAGAATCTGTCCTTTGACCTCTGTGCATGCACACACATGCAGACACACACGAAAACCAATACATAGGCTCACATGCACACATGCATACACCTCATACCCATATTCACATTCATTCACACACAAACACACACACCAATACATACATTCACTGAGATATGCGTGCGCACAAACACAAACACACACACACTTTCAAATACACATGTACATGCACACGCACTCATACACAAACACACATGTTTGTACACGTGCATACACAAACACACAAACACATATACACACACATACACACCTTATACTCATAGTCACATGTACACAAACCAATACACACACTCGCTGATACACACGTGCACATGCAAACACACAAACACACACACACATACCTCATACTCATATTCACATGCACACAAACACACATACCAATATACACACTCACTGATACACAGTCATGCATTCACAAACACATACACACACATACCTCATACTCATATTCACATGCACACAAACACACACACCAATATACACACTCACTGATACACAGTCATGCATTCACAAACACACAAACACATATACACACTTTCATACACACATATACATATGCACACACTCATACACACATACACACAAACACACGTTTGTTCACATGTACACACAAACATACCTCCACCTTTTTACTGTCGTGCAATTCTTTTAGAGACAAGGAGTTGGTAACAGGAAGGTGGCTTTCACCTTATTTGTCTTTCTAGCTTCCCCATCTTGATTCCTCATCTGAATTCTAAACGTGGTCTCTGTATACTCTTAGCTAACACCAGTCTCTTCGCAGAGGAGCCCCAGGTATCTAATAATTAAACAATCACCAGCTTCAGAAAGGCAGCAATGGAAATACTATTGCATAACATTTGAGATGTAAATACATAAAATATCCAATTTAAAAAAGAAGTCTATAAACCTGAATTGTACTCTAGGCTCTACCACAGACCGAATGTCCAGTCTTAAGCTAACAGCATCATCTCTCTGGATCCAGTTTCCTCATTTGTGACACATGATTAGTCAGTTTCAAAACTGTTTCAACTAAAAGTATCATAAATACTTCACCTATTCCTTGATCAAATATTATACTCTTCACTGGGACTTATTCAATGGCTACTACCTTTTCCATAAGTAATGCAGATGTTACAATATTGTAAGTGTGCCTGCCAATTGGGGCCAGGAATGGGGGTCACACCTTTTATCCCAGTACGTGAGGGGTAGAAGAAAGCAGATCTGTGTGAGTTCAAGATGACCCATCTACATAGCAAGTTCCAGGAGAGCTGGTGCCATGGTGAGAGCCTGTCTCAAAGAGCAAGCAAACATGGCTAAACGATGAATATCAAAACCACAGTGTTCAAAATTCTAAGACCCTTGCTAAGAGTTCAAGAACATATAGTACCTGTGAGAAAAGGTGACACATAATGTGTCACCACTTAAAATTTCTTCATGCTCTCAACTCACGTAGCTTTCTCTGAAAAGTCCTGTTTGATTCAGTCCCCTCACGGAGCCCCATGAAATAATGGGTTAGGATGTTCATGGCAAGAACAGATTCAAATTCTGGACCCAACATGTCTTAGCTACTTTATTAGATTTGTGATTTTCAATATGTTATTAGTCTGTTTAAATTCCTGCAGTTTCTGTGTCAACAAAATGGAAAACCAGATACCTGTCCAACAAAGTATATAAGTTGAATAAAATACTTTTCAATAGGTCCAGGGTAGATTCTCAAAAAGTCTTGCCTTCTATATGTATAATTTTCCCTGTTCAAATTATAAGCCAATGACTTGGTATTCCTATAAGATCTATACCGCTATGGAGTCTCTTGCCAAATATAGGTGTTTAGAATATTGCCTGCTGTAACTTACTATACTGCATTTACCTTCACAATAACCTAGGCACCATCTTGTATCTTGCTTCTTCCCAGTAAATGTTTTAGGTCAACAAATTTTTAAGTCAGTTTAAGATGACACTTAGCCAACAATAAATGAGAAAATTCCCATGTCATTTTTTTTTTGAAAAATACAGATATACAAGCACGAACACCCCCACATCCATCCAGACACACTTACGTGCATGGAAACGTGTATATGCGCATGTTTTAAAGGTGTGCTAGCCGTAATGTTAGAACACATCTGTTCATGTCACAGGTTGATTCACTTACGGCAGCAGCATTGACGACTATCCTCAAATGAGCATCTTGTTTACCTGTTCTACTTAGGAACACTTTCATATTTATAGAAGAAGAGTTCAAAGTGAGAAAGAGCACTAGCCTTCACTATTCTAAACTAAAATAGTATGTTAGTCTATAGCCAGTTGTGATTTTTTTATGTATACATGACAAATTATATATAACTTCTCTATATTATACAGATATTTAAACAGATTTATAAAAGTAGCAATGGCACTCTCCCACAGGACTGCAAACACCTATAATCTCAACATTCAGAAGCTGGAGGCAGGAGGATAGAGTTAGTTGCAAGCCTGAGGTACACAGTAACACTCTTGTCTAAAAGGTAGTAGTAGTAGTAGTAGTAGTAGTAGTAGTAGTAGTAGTAGTAGTAGTAGTAACAGGAATAAATCATTAGGTTGGGAAGGGTTTGAAATGTAGGGATGCCTCTGGGATGGAGACTTAAAGATTGTGGTGACTAGGATACAAGCACACAGAATGAATTTAAAAAATTTCCTTTCTAAACAGTCTAACAGGAAAGTATCTTAACATGTGATATTTGAACTCTTTCATTTAATCTCTAGTATGTAACGTTTTACCTGATGAAATCTCTTTTAAGACATGTTAAGCTATTTTGCATCCCATTGACCAAGTATTAAGTCAGCATTGTGTGGTCTGATGCTTTTGTTATTTCTATAGTGTACTTTGTATCATTGATGAAACACTGACTCTTTAGGCAAAAAAAAAAAAAAAAAAAAAAAAAAAGCTCAACTCTGTGTCAGGATGAGTTCACGGGAGTGTAATTAGTTAGGAAAAGAGCACAACAATGAGAAAGCATCAGATAAATGTTGACCAAATGATCTTTATAGAAGCTATACCCATTACTCTCACAGGAAATTTGCTCAGATCTCACCATTGCCCTAACACGGGAGCTTATTATTTAGAAAGAAATTCCCGTCACCGTCAGAGACGAAAGCTGCCACCTGATTATAATTTTTAATTGGTGTTTATGTGCTGACTTGTAGCCCTTCTGAGTTTGCTCCTCCGGGGAACTGTTTATGCCCTGTGTCCATTTTTCCAGTAGGGCAGGCTTCATATTTTATACACGTTCTTCACTGAAAAGGAACGCATCCTAAAAGTGCTAAAGTCAGCCTAAGTCCCATTATGATGCAAAGTAATTGAAGGTGGTTAATGCTATTTACCGATCATAGATCAGATTTATTCCATCATGGAAATAAAAAGTTACACTCACAATTAAGTCCACTGCTCGGTAGAACTCAGTCAAGTAAAACAAACACTCCTAAATTTTGACTCCGAAAACTGCTCAGATTCTTAATGCTGCAAAGCACTACTGCAACCTCATTACAAAAGCACCTAATACGTTTCTATGCTCGCTTCATTTATTACCCGCCGTAAAGGGGCTGCATATCTTTAGCACTGGTTATGCACAATTAGCACTTGGTGATTGTCTTGTCACTGTGGTCCTTACGAGACAAACTTCCTCAGCACAGGAAGTCAGCTAATCTTCATCAGTCAAGCAAAGCACTCAGACGTGGTCACCTGAATACACAAGGGTTTCAAGATACAATATGCTCCTCTTCCACTGACATTTGCTTTGGAGACGCATCCAACATGGCCACCTCCTGACAAAGGCTATGACAAAGCCTTGTCATCTTTCTCAGAGAGATGGGAGGGAACGATCCTTCATGGACATTTCCCCCAAAGCAAACTTCATTCACATTTCAAATTATGGGATTACAGAAATGTATTAATTTTATTCAATGCCCATCTTAAGTTTTGTTTCTGAATATGTATTTATGTATGGGTTTATTTATCTTTAGAGTCCAGGAGATTGAACCCAGAGACTTGTATATTCTCCACAGGCATCGTACCATGGAAACATGCCCATAGCCCTCTTCTCTTCTTTTCCAATGAGACAGGGAACACTGAGTTTTCCAGTTTAGCTATGAAATCCCTCTATAGCACATGTTGGCCTTGAACTTAGGATCCTGCTGTCTTAGTCTCCTGAGTAGTAGGCATAACAAGGCTGCTGTGCATGGCCCAGACACAGCACCCATATAAAACTAGGCAAGTGGTTCCACACCTGTAATCTCGGTGCTGTGAAAGTAAGTATGACAGATCCATGGCGCTCTCTGACTCACCAGTGTATCTGAGCATGTGAACTGCATTTCAGTGGAAGGCTCAAAAAGGGAAAGAAGGACCAGTGAGGTGACTGCATGGAGAAGACACAAGAATCAGAGTATGATCATTTAAATCCATACTGTGGAAGGGAAGAGCCACTCTCTCAAGATGTTCTCTGGTCCCCACATACGCTGTGGTATTTGCACTTTACATCTGTGCCCCCTAAAAAAGAAAAACCAAATTATAGAAAGGATTTCCAAATCTTGTTCCATGAAATTGAAAGAACATCCCCAAAATTTCTTGATAATAATAGTAACAATAAATGATAAGAAGAGTACTGTAGGAACCCAATGTTTACTTCCAAACTCCATACACATTTGTGTATGAGAACATGAATACTTGTGCATGCACACAAATTAATATGCATGCACATGAATGTGCACATGCATGAATACGCACATGCTCACGCTTGTACACATGCGTACACCACAGATAAAGCTATAAAGCAGTAATAATAACATGAGCACATCTATGTCTTTTCAGGCAAAGCATGTTTAAAAATGTAGATCCCATATTTAAACTACAAATGTCTCCCTTTAAAAAAAAGAAGAAGACTGAGTTAAAATCATTTTAGAACTTATTTTATAATAATTTAATTTTTGTTTGGAATTTAAAAAATCTCTACAATACATTAATTTCTTAAAGGCTGAAAAGTTCTCCCACAGAAAATTAAATAACGACTTTGGAAGAAAAAGAGAAAACTAATCAGCGTGTTTGTAGTGAAATATCCCCCAAATATAAAAAAGATAATAAAAACATGTCATTTTTTTCTTTTTGTGATATTTACTTTGAAAACACTTACATGTGCTAATGTTCTGGTACGTGTGAATGCAGGGCATGGTCAGAGGTTGGAGAACAGCCTGTGGGAGTTGCCTCTCTCCTCCTCCTCCCCTGTACACCCAGGGAATCAAACTCAGGCTGGCAGCAAGCACATTGGCTCAGAGCTGAGCCTCTGGCCCAACATTTTCTTTTCTATTTCAAGTACCAAAACAATGGTAGGCCCTGTGGAAGTTCAAGTGCATAAAATCTAGATTCTTCGCGAAACTCAATGAGTTCAGCACTCTGGGGGAGACAAGATACAGAGATCTGCAGAAGAGCCTAATCTACTTGGTTAGATCTACGCTGAGGGAGGAGCGATCCATTTTTCAGGTTCAGGGAAATACCTTGGGGCTGATGTGTTGAGTTTTCAGGAAAGAGTTCCTAGGGTACTGGTTGGCCCTGAAAACATATATACACATGGCATTGTACAGACACAGCAGATTTCCGAAAAATGTAAGTACTCTGCCCAAGGTAGGAAATGGTCAACTCAAGATTTTGGCGAAACAAGTCAGGGTTTTATTCTCTGGAGCAAACCAATTTCACGAGAGTATTTTGTTTTCTGTATGCAAGTATAACTAGTTCCTGCAGGGCTGAGGTAAAGTTGACTTTGAGTGATTTATCGCAGGATTTGGGATATGCATAGCATTCCTTGGTGCTGAAGGGATGGTAAGGTATGCGATGTGTGCAATGCCAATTGGGCTGTCAACAGGGAAAGACAGGAAATTTGTTCATGATTGTACAGACCAGGAGACTGCCTCTTGCTGAATACTGCTGTACTGAGCGCTCTGTTCTTTAGTGATTGAATGCTGCTGAGTGGGAAAGGAGAGGTGACGGAAATATGTACCAGATTTCCCCTTTTTAAAAACTTTTATAAAACCAGAAAATAGTTATGATTGGACATCTCTGATCTTAGAGAAATAAAATTGACTAGGTTAACTTTCTCATTTCTTCAAACGCATATTACAAATGGAAGCATCTTAGGACAGAGTTTGATAGCCTGCTCTGACCGGAAGGTGGAAAGTTTCAAGAGGTCATGAAAATTTTAAAATGCATCACGTGGGATTTTCAAAGAATTAATAAAAAATATAAAAAGGAAAACAGCTCTAAGATCCCTATTTTAGAACAAAAGGATATTGATTACAATTCATTCTTATGCTTCTCAGGACTCAAAAACTGTATGAAGTAAGCTAGACTCATCCTCAGCTGGAACTTAACTGTATTCTTAATTTCAGCATATGAATATTAGATTAGTTATTAACCTAATTGCATTTTTCTTCTTTAGTAATTTATGAATAAGAATGAAGCTAATAGAGCTGACCAATACCACAAACAATTAGCACTAAATTACAAGGAAGATGATGAATGTTTGTGCACAAGTTTTAGCCAGACCTTTTAATACACTTACAGCATGTTTTTTAGCAATCATCATGTTCAAAATGTTTTTTTCCACTAATGTTGAACCTCATAAGACGCAGGTTCTATTAGAAATTAGCCTTTCCTAACAGAATTACAGTTAATGCTTCTTTTGTTGAACATTTAATACCTACATTGTTACTCATCTAATTTTTCACATCTACATATGTGAGCATAGATACATGTTTGAGATTGAGAGTGAATGTGTGAGTGCATGTATGCATGCATCTTTATGCAAGAACACTTGTGTGTGGATGTGTGGATGGATATACATGTAAAAGTACAGGTAGAGAGCAGAGACTGAAAGTCAATGTCTTTTGTAGTTATGTTCCCTCCACTATATTTTTTCAGACAAATCTTTCAGTGCACCTTAAGCCCATCAGTTCAGTAAAAGAGACTCCCAGCAAGCCTCAGGGATTCCCTTGTCTCTCCTGGGGTTAAACATGGCCATGAGAGACTATTTACATGCTGTGATTTGAACTCAGATCCTTTTTCTAGTGTGGCAAGCACTTACCATCCAACAGCCCCTATGTGGGACAATAATGACCTTAACTGATAGCCATAGTCTTCTAGCCACAGCTGCCAACACTGCCTACACTGTTTTGTGGCTTAAAACAGTGTGGCTGTGACACTTTGAAACCACGTTCTATATAATGTTTACCTTTATAGGTGGATTGAAATGTACATAAAATATATCTCGCCGGGTGTTAAGAAGTTAGTTATGAAACATCTAAGAAGGAAATATTTTAATGTACAGTTGCTCATTTTTGGATACTACTCACTTCTCTGTACCAGTATAGGATATGTCACATATGTCCCATCAAAGGCTTACCATAAATGCACAAGGGAATGCAATAATCTGACTTGTCCCTACCACAGCAGCATCCAGCAGGCTGAGGCATGGTGAATTCGTAAGAGTAAGGCCGTGGCGGGCTTCCCAGTGGCCCGAAGACTGGGTTTAAGCCTAAGCAGCAGAAGGATTCTCTATTTCAAGAAAACAAAAACTGATAAACAAACAAACTTATCTTCACTCCTCACATTGAGCTGACCGGGATGAAAGAACAGGTCAGGGATCCACACAGAGCAAAGGAGCTTCAGTTCACCATATGCGTTCAAGCGGTGGGAACCCTGGCAGGTGTTGGGCGTTCTTGTAGGAGCCCAGGGTATACTGACTTACTAGGTTGGATGCAAGGAACGAGTTTGACCATGTGTGCTTTGTTTCTGAGTACGTTCTAGAAGGTGACAGTTTTATACACATTCTAAACATCGCCACACATGTGGGGTTTCCATTCCTCACCAAATCCTACAGATGGGGTGACTAATGATGTAGAATGAGGGAAGCTGGAGCTTCGTCCTCTTGGCCAGCAGCGGAAGGCTGGAGTCTGCATCCTACCTGCAGCCTATCCTTTCCCTCTACTTTCCATGGTGAACTCCCTCCAGTTGCATCCTGTGTCTTCGTCTCTCTTACAGAGAACTCAAGTATGAAAACAGTGGCATGCGCCCATGCCTGCACGGGCACACGCCCATGTGTGTATGTGTGCATCGGGTGTATGACAGGAGCAGAACGTGAAGCCAGGTCCCCAGGACGGCTGCTTCTATCTCTTGCTCACTGTGACAGCCCTGGCCTAACTCACTTACAAAAGAAAATACTCTGACTTACAGGACTCTGAGCAGAGAATGGCAGGGCACCGTTGGAAAGGGTTCTATGGCGTATTCCCACCTCTGTATAGGATGGCTAACAGAATTTGGGTGCCTGAAAAGAAATTAAACAAAAGTTAGAGATAAGGAACACTGGAAAATATGTCCGGATAAATTGCCTTGCAGGAAAACCAACACACTAACAGCAAAAACACAGGAGGGCTTTATTACACGCATTTATTCAGATATAATATTTATTATTAACGAGCTAAAATTAATTTCAACAGTAATATAAACTGATGGTCCGGAACCCTAATTAAATATGTTGTAAATGCTATCTCACTTAATTTTACATAAAAGATAAAAGTCAAATTTGGGCTCCTATGCCTTATCCAAATAAGGGAGAAATATTTTCATTGATGCAAAATGTTTTCATGGTCACAATAGCTACATAAACCGATTTATTAAACATTGCTGTTTAAATGTAATATTTGAAGCCCGCAGGCTAAAGCTAGGGGGGAAAAAAGAAATAAAAATATATCCAAAGTCCCAAACTCAAATGTGCATCTTGTCCAGTAGGTGCGGCCGCAAACAAATCCAGGATTTCACGACCAGAGCTGAGCGTCTACTTTAAACCAACATCAGCAGCAGGCAGTAATCCCGGGGAAAAAAGCAAATTCCACAAATAAAACAGACCAATTTTCCTTTAAGAGGAGAGCTAATTCTTTTCAATCTACTTTTTTTATTACACTATTTCCCCTCCATCTACTTAGCCGGTATAAGGATAAATTTCCAAAGCTGCGGGGATGGAAAATAAATAGATTCACTGTTTGTCTAGAATTCCAATCTTTGCAGATGTAAATCAGCCCGAGTGCCCCTCATTTAAACCTTCAACTTCACGGAGCATTAAAGGGTGGCTTCCACTACGCAGTTTAATCCAGCCACTAAGATTTCTGCCAGAGAATTGACTGTCTGATAAAGAACGACCACCACCAAAGGTCACAGGGGTCAGCCTCGATAATTACAGAGTCGTTCTCACTCCACCCTACTAAACACTGCTGTTTGAACATTACATTGTTACAAGTATACATACATACATACTATATATATATATATATATAGAGAGAGAGAGAGGAGAGAGAGAGAGAGAGGAGAGAGAAGAAAGAGAGAGAGAGAGAGAGAGAGAGAGAGAGGGAGAGAGAGAGAGAGAGGGAGAGAGAGAGAGAGAGAGAGAGGGAGAGAGGAGAGAGAGAGAAGAGAGAAGAGAGAAGAGAGAAGAGAGAAGAGAGAAGAGAGAAGAGAGAAGAGAGAAGAGAGGGAGAGAAGAGATATCTGGCCAGAGTTACTTTATTGCTAAATGCACTGGAAACTGCACAAGCATTCATTTCTGACCTTAATTGTGTCCGTAGAGTTACCCACTGGGAAGCTATATAAAAAGAGTACTTATTAAAAACATTACAGTCTTGCACTTTAAACAATGCTTTATAAACTAAAATGCATAATTAGCTGCTGGGAGAGGGTTTTATTTATCACATCAATATTAAGAGGCAGATCCAGGTTGCTCTCTTTGGTTTAATGAGGAGCTTTCCAGGTAGTGACATCTACCATTTCATAACTGGGGAAATCTGTCGCAGAGGAAGATAGCTCAGGCTTGGGGTTACACTTGCCTCTTTCACTGGACAGCAGTTCCAAACTAGTAAAACCGAGTCATGTCCAATAACAGAGTTGAAGGGGGCCTGAAATAGAAAACATTAAAGTGGGCGATTTCCTAATTCTTTGGGTCACTGTAGAGCCCTTTGTGTTTTACTCTTTAAGTGGACAAAGGACCAGCGATATAAACATTCATGTTTCTGAATTGATGCCATTTTTTATTGGATATTTTTTATTTATTTACATTTCAAATGTTACCCCCTTTATTTTTTTTTTAATTTTACTTTACTGAGGGCTTTTATGGATCAAGTATTTTCTTCTTGCCAATGTGGGTTAGGAAAAGAAAAGCAGAGAAGGGAGGAAAGGAGAAATATCAATATTGGTGCTGAAAATGTTTACCTTGGCGACCAATTTTATCTATCTATCTTTCTATCTATCTATCTTTCTATCTATCTATCTATCTATATCTATATCTATATCTATATCTATATATAATTGTGAACTTGAAGCAGTGAAATAAAACAATTTTAACTTTCATGATGAACGTAACTTCCCACAATAGTCTTTTGGATCTTAGTAACCTGAACACTCCTTACTTATTTATCTATTTATCTTATGCTTTCAGATTTTGTGTCGGAGACAAATTTTTCTTAAAGAACAATATGATTCTCTGCCAGACAGACTACGAGGAAGGCCTAATGAAAGAAGGTTACGCACCCCAGGTCCGCTGATCCTGCAACATCACCCCTAACAACGCAAAGCACTCCATCTTCTTATCCGTTGTGCTCACGTGTATATAAGAACCGACACAGGAACCTACAAAATAGGGTAGCGATAGAGCGGCAGAATGGCCGTGTGGAAGAGAAGGCGGACTGCATCTGTATGTAGTGAAATTGCCCCAGTCCAAGAGTTGAATGTTCATTATTAAAGAGAGAGAAAGGAATGTATATATTGCGGGATTTTTTTGCTTGCTATTCGTTTCTGTGTCACTTGGCATGAGATGTTTATTTTGGACTACTGTATATAACGTATTGTAAATCCAAAGCACAAATGTAATACAGTTTTATTGTGTTACCATTTGTGTTTGGTTTGCTTCTTTGTATTGTTGCATTTGGTACAATCAGTGTCTAAACTTACCGTATGCTTATGCTTTCTGTGTCTACCAGCTACTTTCGATGGGCTGTACCTTTCTAGTCAGAACTGAGGAGCAAGCCTCAAGGGTGACACACAGAGGAAGCAAGCCTATCAACATTAGAGAGACAGAAATAAATGACTAGACACACAGCAGTCAGTGACATCCGCTTCTTACGGCTACTACACTTTGCTGTATCCGTGTTCTCATCAGAACCCCCTATTTTCAGGGGGCTAAAGATCAGCTTTAAAAAAAAATGATAACGATTTCATCTTAAAGCACTTTCATTTTATGCCAACGTGAAAAGTGCCATTTTTAGTGACTTTAAAGCTTAGTGATGCCCCTTTGATATCCTTTACTGTGTCCCTTCCCTTCATTAGAGATTTACTACGTTTTCTTTTTCCCGGTCACACACCCTACGTGAACTAGTGCCTTTGGGTAGCATGTAAACAATTTCCAAAGGGTTATTCTAAATGAGAAAGGTATTACCACGATTACGACATAATATAAACAATTTTCAACAATCTCGTGTAAGTGTTGTCCAGATTTCTCCCTAGGAGACAAGGGCTTTGTGTCTATCTATGGTCAGTGATCTGATGGCCCAGAACAGACTTGAGGGTGTACCTCCTGAAATCGGGATACTGCACACTGAGATCCTAATGGCCGAGTCACGCGGGGATCTGCTCACAGCCTTGGAACTGTTGGTACAGAAGCAGAGAAGAGACACAGAGAGATTGATAAGAAGTTGAGAACTGCCTGGTGATTGTGTATTCTGCCTGGCATTTACTCTCATCTTTAAAACACTTTGAATTTGCTATGTCACACTTTCTCGGCCCCTCGCGTTCACCGCCATCTTCCAACTCAGATTATGTAACACTTGGGCTAAAATCTATCCTCCCTTTTTTAAAAATTATATTAATTATTATTTTGTTTTGCTTTTTAATGGTGAAGTGTTCCCCCCTTATTTAAATGATAGCTGATGAAGAAGAATGTTCTAGAAACAGAAACTGTGGGAAATGACTACTTACATTGCAATTAAGGAAATAAAACCAAGAATATGGCTCCCTCTTCTGCTTGTACTCTGTTCATTTCGCATTCTGCGGCGAGACCGATTCGCCACAAACCCACTCCATACGGGCACCGTGCACCATATTTGCTCCCGAGAAGAGTCAACGCTGTGGGCTTCCTTAGTTTGTTCTCCATCGCTGTACAGGAAACATCTCCCACTGTCACTTGTGTTACACATGTCCCCTGCCAATGGTGATTAAATGCTATACCACATTCTGGGTCTGGAGCCAAAACCGAAACTGACAGCAATGCTGGCGTGGCTCTGGGTCATCGTGAAGCGTGAGTTTATTAGGAAAAGGCGTGAGGATCTTGCTGTTGCCTTCTGTGGAAAAAGTTCTTTGTTAAGAGTGGGAGCGTCCCACGTGCCCCCAAATTCGAGGTAGAATAAAGAATTGAAAAGCTCTCCATTTGTAGCCCAGGAGGCAATTCACATTGCTCTCTCTGCCCCGCAAGTTTGTTCTGTGATGAGCTGAGAGGGCTTAGCTTAGAATACACAAAACCAAAAATTGATAAGGAGGAGACACCGTGAGGGAAGGGGGAATGCAAACAGGAAGCGGTTTCTGAAGCACAGCCCTGCCAGCTCCTCTTAACGGCTATTTAAGGTTCGCGTGAAGCTTGTCCATATATTTTTCAAATGCTCTTCAGTTTTTTTCCACCAAAATGGATTTTCACGTTGCCTATCACAAACTTGCCTTAGTTTTTGAAAAGCTGTTCAACTATCCTTGCCTTCCCCAAACCAAACAGGATCAACCTCGCTTTGGCTTAATCTGGGGGGACATTGTTCACCTGGATTAAAGGCTAAAGCCTTGATCTTTTTTGATTATCTTTAATCTCCATGAAATTGAGGACCAAGAAACAGGGTCCATGTTTCCAGCATGTGTTGTCCATGGGAAAATGAGAACTTAACTTCCCTTCCTAAACCTCAATCCCAACAAGCAAGAGGAAGCCACATCAGCTGCTCCCTCCAATGAGATCGCTGAAGGCCGCTGAAGGCCCCTGAAGGCGGAGGCTCTCTGCCATTTTAGTTTTGTGAGAAAGAAGTAAAAATGTCCAAACTGAAGGCAGCAGTGGCTGGCTGTGATTTTCGTGCACTTCCAGGTATTTATAGTGATCTTGCTGGAAGCGTCTGCGTTGCCGTCAGCAAATTTCAAATTCTCTATAACACGAATTAAAACCCAAGCCTCCACTACACGCTGTCCTCCAGGAAGACACATGGCGCCCTAATTGAAAGAGGGAGGTGGGAAGGGAATCCCTGGTAAGACACCCAGCCACAGACAGTTCTTTTTTAACTCTCACGTTAGGCAGATTGCCCTTTGAATCGTCACTTAAACCATCTCGCGGAAACGATGCAGGCCAAACACGCTTAGCGTTCACTTCAGTGAGTTGCAAAAACAATCCGCATGTTTATTGTAATAGGCCATTAACACAGAATACAATTTAAGCAAAAGCCTTTCGATCATTACTTTTTCTTAAAAAATGCCATTATGCATGTTTTTTTTAATGTTTTTTTTTTTTTAAACCCAATTCAAGGCTGTACGAAACAAAGGATTGATATAGTCACTACTTCATTCGGACTTTGCTGAGTGCCTACTGTGTGTCAGGCCTTGCCTTGTGCACTTCGTTACCTAGCCTACCACAACACAGGGAGCCGGAACTCTGGTATTCCGTCCTCTAAACGTGTCTTCCTGAGTGTTGGCATTCGTTTTCAACTTAGCCATTATGAGCACACAAATATGAACCTCTTCTTCTAACGGCTCGGCATGTCATTGGTGTGAAAGCCTCAGAAAATATCTCAAGTAATCGATGTGTTCAGAGAATTATCTCACCCGAATTACTCATTAACTCAATAGCGCATAATAAAAAAAAGAACATCAATTAATTAATGAGTCACCCTCAGATTGCTTTGATTACTACCGAGCTCGGTTGAAGCAGTGATTATGAATGGAGCTATCTCTCCTTACTCATTGTTTGCAATTGGGCCATTATTTGGCTGAAACCAGTTTCATATTTAGCACATGCCTGTAGGTAATTGTGTGATTAGTATCATAAATGACGAATTGAGAGCGCCTGCTTCTCCTCGTAAGACCTGGGGAAGAGTAAAGAGCGCTCATTTTCGGTACAGCGTCCTTTGAAGCCAGGCTCTTAGAAGGATGCTATCTTTCTGAAAATTCAGTTTTGCATCTGTAATGAAGATTTAGGGTTTCCATACTGCATGGTGTCCAGGCTAGCTCTTAAGACAGTCACAAGTGAGTCTTACAAGGCGTTTGCACATATGGGATTTAATTTCAATAATAACTCCATCCAACTAATAAATGTATGTGCACCCAATACAGATTTAGAAATGTTTTCCAGTGCCTTTATGAGATGGGTCAAGGTATATTCTTGATAACAAAAACGAAGAGAAGAAGGGATTTTTAAAAAAATAACCAACCGAATATGCTACAAAGTCGCAAACAAAACTTTCTTGGTAAATGCTATTCCAGTATGATTACAGAATAATTACAACAGTTCCCCTAGGTAAGTGAGAAACATCTGTTGGTAACACATAGCAGGTGCTAACAGTTACACATACTGAACTTTTAAAAAATGTTTTTAATTAAAAGAATCTTGTTTTGTGAAAGGAGGAAAAAAATATGTTAGATTCCAAGATATCCCTGCTTTAAGCATCCAGATCACGTTATGCACAGAACTGTAAGGCCCGAGTCACCTGCATCATCTCTGGTTTTCTATTTGGCTCAGATCACTGCAATCAGAACCGAGCTATAATTCATCACACTTTTTTTTCACACAGTTGGTATTCTGTATTCTGGTCCAAGGAGTTACGTACTCATGAAATTGGTATGGCAGAGCTGATAAAGGATATTTGGGTTTTATGGACAACGTGGCTGCCATTAGCTCAGCCAGATTGAGTGTGTACAGTACAAAGAGAGGAGCCAAAGGCATCGGGAACCAGGGAACAAATCCATTTATGATACGCAACGTTGTCTTAGGACGCCATTGAAGAGCTCTCAATCAGAGAACCATTTACTGAGCAACAGCATCAACCAGATGGCTTTCCGCAACCTCCAGCTGTGTGGCATAAATACCATGATGCTAGTTTTAATGATTTTTTTCAATATTTGTTCATTTATTACTATGAGATTGGTTCTTTCTGTGTTACCCAGGCATGCAAGTACTTGGTGCCACACCCAGATTTACTCAGTCGAGAACGAGATGAGCCAGAGGTCTGAACTGAGGCCCCAAGGCTTACACAGTGTCTGGATGTTGACTCCTTGACTAGTGTCACTTTCCGGGAGGAAGCTGCTATTTTATTGCTATCATTACTACATTTGCAGCCTCTAGAAGTAACCAAGAGCTCCCAAGTACGTGAGCAAAATTTTCAAACATTCCAGAGTTCATGTTGTCATTAAGGGAAAGTGTAGAAGCTTGGGCCTATAGCTCAGTTGGGAGAATGATTGTCCAGTGTGCACCAAGTTTTGGATCAATTGTCAGAGCTACATAGACAGGCCATGGTGGTACACACCTGCAACCTTAGCACTCTGGGTGGATATAAAGTATCACAACTTCCACAAAGTATCAGGAATCATCGGTCGTCATTGGTTACATAGTAAATTTGAGTCTATCCTGGGCTACATGAGACTATGTCGCTAAAAACCCCAAAAGAATAGGGAGTACAGACAGAAAAAGAGGAAGAGGAGGGAGGAGAGAGGAGAAAGGAGGAGAAAGGGATGGGAGGGTGAGGAGAAGTGAGGAAGAGGAGGAGGGGAAAAGGAGGAGAGGAGGAGGAAAAGAGGAGGAGGAGGAGGAGAAGGAGGAGGATGAGGAGGATGAAGAAGAAGAAGAAGAAGAAGAAGAAGAAGAAGAAGAAGAAGAAGAAGAAGAAGAAGAAGAAGAGGAGGAGGAGGAGGAGGGGAGGGGAGGAGAAGAAGAAGAAGAAGAAGAAGAAGAAGAAGAAGAAGAAGAAGAAGAAGAAGAAGAAGAAGAAGAAGAAGAAGAAGAAGAAGAAGAAGAAAAGATTTAGAATAAGAATCACCGTATTTTTCCAAGTAACTGTCTCTTTGGAAATTCTTTCAGAAAGCATATGAAGGCTTTTGTTTGAACATGTAGAGACCCCACATCAAAAACAGAGGGCCACTTAGCAGAGCATTATCGAGAGCAAGAGGGCAGTCTAGGTCAAGTGTAAGTGTTGAAAGAAGGCAGCTACTTGGTGTACCCAGATAGACCTGCTACAGTAAAATGTAACTAGCCCAGTTTGAGAAAGTTTAAAAACTAGTTGTGTCTATACCAATATTTGATGCCTTAGGGTCCTTTGCAGCAGGAGAAGAGGTGATAGTGATGTTCTCTGGAATAGCAATGTGAGTCAAGCTAGGTTTGAACCACAGAAGCTCTAAGGATGCTGCGTCCAGGTTGATGCCAAGGAGCTAAGGATATTGTCTCAGAATTGCAAAAGCAAACCATAAAGAATCAGTAGACATCATAGTGGATTGTTATTCATTTCCCAGAGAAAAGACCTTACTCAAATATCCATATTACTACAGAGAAAACCCTGATGAGGAACTCATTTCCACCATACCAAGCACTTGCTGCCTGCCACCCCTATACTCATGCCCACACAGTGGAGTCACTTTGAACCTGTCAGTCATGTGGTAGATTTACTGGTCCTATTAGGAGCTTGAGCTTCATGAGTATTCCATGGTTGTGGCATAGGACTTTAAACTGAAGAGATTAGAGCTTTGACAGTCATGGAGAAACATGATTAAATGGGTTTGCATAGTTTACAAAACTAGAGAGATGGCTCCATGGTTCATATCACTTACTTCTCTTGTAGATGACTCAGAGAGTAGCTGAGAAACACCAACAGCACCAGTTCCAGAGAATCTGATCCTCTTCTAGCCTTCATGGGCCATTGAAGGAAAGCGGTAGACATAAACTCATGAAGACAAACACACATATAAAGAAAGGAAGTAAATAAAACTTGGAAGGAACGAATGAAGGAAAGAAGACAGATAGACAGACAGACAGACATATAGCTTTCACAAGCAGAGTTTGGCAGACTGTCTCAATCTTCCCTCAAGTGACAATTCCAATGCTCTTCTTAAGGGACCTGCAGTTTAGTGTGGAGAATAGCAGACACGAGAAGCCATAGAATTAAATCTGAAGCAGCTAGTGACCCGTGGTGAGAAAATATGTGTGCAAAATTCAGAGTTCTGTTGGAAAGAACCAGATAACTTTATTAAAACACACACAGAGAGACACATGCATGTGCATGTGCACATGTGCTTACTCAACTATAACACACTCATGCACACATATACACATGCACATATTTACACACATACATGTACTCATACACACAAGCAAATACACACAGGGGCATGCACTGCCACAATTAGTTCTATAGCAAACATCTCTCTCAATTTTTTATATTCTGTTTGAGAGCATTTGATGCACTGAGTATGCTTGGTACTATTTTTAATGCTCAATTTATTAAAAATAGAAATTGATGAAATACAATTTTTCAATACTTTTGTGGGCCAGTTATACAGTCAATAGAATAAACCCTGTAAATATAGTAAGTCAACCTTGGCCATGTAAACCTTGATCAGAATCTTAGTCCAGTTCCTCTAAATATTTCAAGCTTCCTGTCAGTTAAAATTAGACAAAAAAATAATCTCACGATGAGTCAATGATGTTTCTATGCATTTAAAGCCATAGCAAACATCAGCGATGTAAATGAGTATCTCTATATTTTTCTTCTGATCTTGCAGAGGCCTTATTAACTGAAAGACTTCTAAAGTGTTAAAGAGTTCCGTTCCAAGCAGAGATCTCCAGAACCTGTGTTGACTGCACAGATGCCATCTGAGTCGCCGGAAATGCTGGGCCCTAAATGATTCAAATTCGAACATTAAATTGGAAAACAATACAATGGTCAAATTTTTCCTGTTACATCCCTAGAATATTTTAAAGTTCAAATCTTTTCCGTGGGTTATAATTTCCTGTGACCCATTGCCTTTTCCTCCCAAACTGATATGTGGGTTCACATCGTTGGAGTCTTATGACGCCATTTTAGTATCTCATTAGAAGGTATGAGACCATTTAGAGATTTTTATCCCCTAAGAAATAAAGACTAGAATCTATGCAGTCAAATTTCCTATTAGGACATTTTGTGAATCCCTCTTCTCCCACAAATTATTGGATCATTGGATTGATTATCATGCATTACCAGGCATGTTCTTAGTACCCTAACGATTTAACAATTCTCTACATGCAATCTTTTCTACTTAAAGATGGAGACAAGGGCTAGGAATTGTGCCACTTGCCTTTTATCACAGTACTCAAGAGACAATGTCAAAAAGAAGAAAAAAGAAAGGAAAGAAAAAGAAGAAAAAGAAAAAACACACACTTCTTTTAAAAAGGAGGCAAAATATAATTTTTACTATGTAGATAAATATTCACTCAGTAGAAGAAACAGGACACATATCTGATTCCGTGTAACAACTTTTATAGTCATTGTTTTACAAACACAGATTCTACAATTTTGTAGACCTAGCTACAATGTAGGTGTATTCAGTAACAGTTATGTTCAAGTATTTGTGTGGTGGTGATGGAGGTGGGGTCCCACACACAATTCTTATTTAGATCTCAGTCAAAATGTTTCTTTTAAAAGGCAATGCCTTTAGAAAACCAGGGAATCAAAGACACAAGGTGTCTTTGCAAAGGCTGTAGAGTAGAGGAGAGCAAGGCAGAAAGGGTGAGCACTTGGAGGAAAGGAAGCTCCATCTGCTTCAGAAGACAAGCGCACAGGTTGTAAAATAGCATGATCACTTGTAGTGGGGGCTACATTGGTGCTGAGGAATGTTAGCTGGACACTGCAAAGATAGACACAGAGAAAGAGGAAGACAACAAGAATGGAAAACAAGACCTACCCTCCACACGATGAATTTCATTCTCTCTCAAGGGCGCTTGACAAGACCATACATGTGCTATATTTTTACCAGCTTATGAGAACCTTTGTCATTTTTAAGTAAAACAGATTATTGCTTAACTCAAAATACATTTAAATTTGAGAATTACATTGTGCGTGTGTGTGTGTGTGTGTGTGTGTGTGTGTGTGTCCACATGCATGTGCACATGTATTTACTTACATGCCATAGAGTATTCTGGAGGTCAATTTTTGAATTATGATAGACAACCTGTGAGCAACTCTTTCCTCTTTCCTTTCGAACTGTGGATTCCAGGGATCACACTAAGGTCATCAGTCAGGTTTGGCCACAAGCACCTTACTGACTGAACCATCTTTGTCAGTCCTCAAACACAGATTTACTCATTCCAAAGAACTTCCATTTTAATCCCCCCAAGTCCACTTTTAAAAACAAACAACGATGCATTTTTTACTCAAAACCTCAGCTTAGACAGCAGATTCATAAGAATATTGCAAACAAAATGTACATAATTGCACTAAGTTTTGTCATCTGTAGAATGAACTTAGCAGTGTCCAAGTTGCAATGCCTCCCCGGATGCTTGAATGCATAAATCCTTGTGAAGAAGTCGCTGCCATGCCTCCTTTCATTTACTATGTCACTTAAGTGCTAACCACTGAACACTGTAGTTTGTCTTCACAAGAGAGATGTGGGGTTAGAAATAACAAGACCGCTCAAGCAGAATGCTGGAGGATTCCTTCTAAGAGAAATACTAAAACCCAAAACTGGAAATTAAATTTGGAGACTTTGATAACAGTCTTAGTTATGAGATGTAAGACTTCTCTCTTTTTAAATTACCTTCTTCGGGTCTCAAACACATGGCTTGTTTTTGGTTTTACTTTGTTCTTGGTTGTTTTAGGGTTTTCATACTTGAGTCTAGGATTTATATAGGTGCAAATTGCTATTTCTGATATTTAACAAAAGGGATAAAACGATCACTGGGTCCATAGAATCAGCCATATAGGTGCTAGTTCTGTATTGTGATAATTAAGGTTGAATGTCAACTGGACAGAACCTTGAATCACCTAGGAGACAAGCTGAGATCGGAAGACCTACCTAATGTAGACCTCACCATTTTATGTGCTGGAATTCCAGACTGAGTAAAAATGAGAAAAAGAACTGAGCACAAAGACTGACCATTCTCTACTACCTGACAATGGACACTGCCATGCCTTCCCTGCTACGTTGGACTGGCCTCCCCATAAACTGCGAGCTATGACAGACAGGCTTCCCCTTTAACTGCAAGCCTTGACAGACTGGCTTCCCCGTAAACTGTGAACCCAAACAAACTCACTCTTCCTTAACTGGCTTTGGTCAGGAATTTTGTCAGAACTGCAAAAAAGGCAAACAACACAGATTCCTACTGTGTAAAAAGGCTACCAGGTAGATATTTGTAGTCAGTTTTGAAGAGTTCTCTGGAGATGACGATATATGAGTGATTGTACTGAGACTACCACTAAATTATTGCTACAAAAGAATTGGTTTCGTAATGGTTTATTAATCTGCTGGATAGAAAGGCATAGAAGGTTTTGTAATCGAGGCTGGAACAATGAATCTGCTGCTAAGAGCTTCTGTTGTGTTTATAAAAGGCCCAAGTTCAGTTCCCAACACCCAAATCTGGATTCTCACAACTGCTTATAACTCCAGCTTCCAGGGATCATAGACATACACCTGGCCTCTGTAGGTGCTTTTCTTCACACACAGGATGCTGAACATACATAAAACAAAACTTTAAAAATTTTTTCAGAGGTAATGCAGCATAACAAATGTCCAATTTCAGGAAAATTTATTCCAACTGAAATGTGCATGCAGACTATGGGGTGCTCGTGGTCTTTTCAAGGGCACTTCATAAAAACCAATGAAAACATGAGGATCCTTTCAGCACAACAGCCATTGAAGGATAAAAAAAAAAGATGAAGCAGGACCTGGAAGCTAGTTGGCTGGTAGAGTGCTTGTCTTACATGCAAGATCTAGAATTACAAGACACCAGGCATGGTGGTTCCTGCTTGTGATATCAGCTCTCAGGAGGTAAAAGCCCACCGATTGGAAGACCAAGTGCATCATTAGCTATATAAGGATAAAGGCTAGCCTGGGCTACATGAGACTCCATCTCAATCACATGTGTAGGGGAGCACCCAAGTAGCACATTTTTATCTAACATGATAGTTTCCTGAATATAGCAGGGAAAACATAGATGGGTCAAATGCAACCCATTATGGTTAATGCAGCAGACGTGAGGAAGAAATGGTAAGGAACACATGCTTGCCGTCACTCCTTGGGTAGAGGAAGCACTAGAGTTCATGTGAAGGTGCAAAAATGCATTTCTGTATCCGAAATTCTCTGAGCTGGGTTGTGGAGATGGCTCCACAGCTACAAACATTCGCCACTCAAGCTGGACAGCCTGAATTTATAAACCATACAAAAGAATGTGATGTTGGATTCTGTAATGCCAGAACTCCTGTGGCAATATGGAAGGAGACAGGAGGCTCAGCCAGAAGCTTAAAGCTCACAGCAAAGAAAAAGAAACCATGCCTCAAAACAAGGAGGGCAGAGAGAACAACTGACTGATAAGGAGTTGTTCTCTGACCTCTACACGGGGACCCCAAACAAACAAATACATCTGCATTTAAAGGATCGAGCGTCCGAGGAAAAGAGCACAGAAGTAAATGCTAATAAGCAGAATAGTATGCTTTTCTATTTCATTCGATGCCTCTTCATCCGCCATTCTTACTAACAGCCCATGGAGCATGCCCAAGGAAAAAAAATCACGTCATAGGACTGTGCTGCGTCTTGACATGGACACGTGATGCCCCTGTAGTAGATGGGAATCCACAGACATCGTCAGAGACACTCTGCCCAGTTACCATGGGCGTCATAACTCTTCTCTTCCCTGCCTCCTTATTCTCTTCCATTCTTTCTTCTAGACTGGAGTGCACATGAAAGTTAGGTGCACACACCATCGACTGCCCAGAAGAGCAAGGAAATAAAACTGTGAACTGAGAGAGCCTGGAACAGTGCTGAAATCGAGAGAGCACCAGGACCGGGCAAGCCTCGGACAGCGCTGTGCACTCTCCTCTCTCAGATGTGTGGGCTCACCTCTGGAATCGTGCCCCTTGTCAGGCCTACCTCTTGCCCCTTTGACTGAGTTTCTGTTATATCTAGCCAGAACCCCCCTGAGTGGTACACGCGGCTTTCAGAAACCTGGGAAAACTTATGGATACATTTTGGATGTGTACCCATGGCTGATTCGAAGAAGGACATTTGGAGGAGAGCTGTTGTTCCCACAACTGTATTATAGCTACACCTCTCCTAATTGCTTCCCTGGTATCACAGGGGAACCCTAATCTTCTAGCAAGACAGCATGAAGGTGAAATTTCCAGTGTCTGCGTCTTAACTCTCATCTTACCTAGCCCTGAAACCCTGCCCTGACTCAACACCAATTAAGCACTGAAGATTAGAATATTATAATTTATCTAATTTTACATATGGCCATTGGAGGAGGCTGGGGTTTTATTAGACTGTCATAAAACAGCATAGAAAGAAGGATTCAAGAAACAGCCAAGGTATTTTCAAGTCATTAGTTGGAACTACAGACAGATCAGAGAGAAAGCCATTGTGCAAATGTCAGGCCCTCAAGGTTATTTCACCTTGAGGAGATAATGTCAGACGTGCCGTGGATGGAAGGAGCCTCTCCAGGCCCTCCCCAAGTCCTCTCTGAACATCCCGCTGAAGATCACCCTTCCTCTGTAAGGTTTCCTCTGGTCCTGTGGGAGAAACTGATCAAATGAAATATTTATCGTATTGATGTAAATATGTTATCAAAAGCAAGCTGTTTAGTTGGATCTCAGCCTTTCTGCTTCTTAAACAAAAACGTAGTGGCGGGGCTCACATGAAATTGAATTTTAAAATAATTATGTTGCCTAGAAAAGTAAAAGTTCCCTTTGTTTTCCCTCTACAGTACACAGATGTATAGTTAAATCATATAACGATTTTGTGAAATGCATTAACTTGATTTTATTTCATCATGGATCCAAATTCTGGTTTCAGTCAGAGGCTGCTTAAGAAAATTCCATTTCTTCACTAACTTTCAGGCCGGTCTTCTACTTCAATCTGTTCATGTTCAAAGTGCTATAGGTTCTTCTGACTGTACAAAAGATACTTTAATAATTAACTAACTCCCAAGGCATTATCTCAAGAGCGTTCTCTCCCATGCTCCTGGGAATACGTATTCAGTACTCTGTATGCACTAATCGCTGTGGAAATCCAGGGATATGCAGAGAAGAGTGTGTTGCACAAAGAAAAGACAGAAAAGCGCCAAGACACATAGAACATTCTCTTAACCTTTAAGTAACTCCCAGGATTGAGGAAAATGAGGGGAATACATCTCCATGGCACGACAGATGTGAACAGGTATTCTGGAGTAGAGAGAGTCGCTACAGTAGGTTAAAATGAAAGTAATGGAGTCGTGCATTACACTACAATGCTGAAGGTTGGAGTGCAGCTCAGAGGTTAAGAGCATTGGCTTTTCTTCCAGAGGACCCAACTTAGGTCCCAACACCCACATGACAGTTCACAACCTATAACTCTAGTTCCAGAGGAACTGACACACTCTTCTCGCCTCTGCAAGCACCAGACACACGTGTATTGCACAGATATACATGCATGTGGGCAAAACACCCATACATGTAAAGGGTCTTAGTATAAGAATCTCTATATAGCACTTTAAGAGTGTGTACATGCATGTGTGTGTGCATGTGTGTGTGTGAATGTGTGTGTGTGTGTGTGTGTGTGTGTGAGAGAGAGAGAGAGAGAGAGAGAGAGAGAGAGAGAGAATAATTGCTTAGCAGTTAAGAGCACTCAGTGATCTTGCAGAGAGAATCTAGGTTCAGCACCCAGAACACATATGGAAGTCTAACACTACCAGGACCTCCATTCTATGCGATCCAATACCCTCCTTTTCACCCTAGACACCATGGATGAATGTGCTGCACGCACATACATACAAGCAAACCACCTTCACACATAAACTAAAAATAAATCATTATTTTTAAAGGACAGAGAGGTTTATGAATCTCATACCACAGGCTCTTGGGAGCATCACATGGTCGATGGCACGATGTAACCTAAATGGCATTCAGACCACATCACAAGAGACAGAAAACCAGAGAAAGTAAGAGAGGGAGGGATAGGAAGAGAGAGGAGATATGATGTGGGGATCCTGTGATCTTTCTCTAAATTGTCTCAAAAGTCTATTTCCTTATTACCATTGTCCTACAGACAAACTCTTCAGCAGTCACTGGGGGACAAAACATGTCCAACTACAGAAATGAGTGTGAGTGTGTGTGTGTGTGTGTCTGTCTGTCTGTCTGTATGTATGTATGTGTGTCCATGTGTATTTCTGTGTGTATATGTGTCTGTGTGTGTCTCTATGTATCTCTCTGTGTATCTGTATGTGTGTCTAAATGTGTCTGCATGTGTATATGTCTGTCTCAGATATCCTGACTCAGTAGATCTCTGTGTGTCTGTGTGTGTGTCTGTGTGTGTGTGTATGTGTGTGTCTGTCTGTCTGTGTCTGTCTGTGTGTCTGTATGTGTGTGTGTCTCTATGTATTTCTCTGTGTATCTGTGTGTCTGTTTGTCTGTCTGTCTGTGTCTGTGTCTGTGTGTCTGTATGTGTGTGTCTCTATGTATTTCTCTGTGTATCTGTGTGTGTGTCTGTCTGTCTGTCTGTGTCTGTGTCTGTGTGTCTGTATGTGTGTGTGTCTCTATGTATTTCTCTGTGTATCTGTGTGTGTGTCTGTCTGTCTGTGTCTGTGTCTGTGTGTCTGTGTGTGTGTGTGTATTTCTCTGTGTATCTGTGTGTGTGTGGGAGAGAGAGAGAGAGAAAGAGAGAGAGAGAGAGAGAGAGAGAGAGAGAGAGAGAGAGAGAGAGCGCCTGACTCAGCAGACCTGGAAACCATTTACACAGAAGAGGGGCACCTCTAGAGACTGCAAAGCAGGGAAGGCCTGAGGCTGGGTCAGGTTGCTGTCTCAGGAGGTTCAGTTCAGGTGCTCTCTGAAGGCTGGGGTGGAGGTTGGGAGAGCAGCTGATGCATCAGAAGAGCTGGAATATGTGAAATTCTCTTATATGGGATACCCATGGAGACGAGAAATTTCAGAGACACTGGGCAAGAAGTCAATTCAGGAGAAGTTGGCAGTTTTTTTTAAAGGAATTTTTAGACTCATTGCTTTTAAATTGCCTTGAGATAGAAGTTGGAAACAAAACTATTTATACTTTAACAGAAAACTCATACTCAGGAACATAAGGAAATTAGATATTTGTGCAATTGGGTGGTAAAGGCAATCCCTCCCAGTCTTCAAACTTTATTTCTTGAACAAATAATTGAAATCGCAGAAAAGATCTTACTTTCATAAGTGAAAAAAAATGTCTTATTTAAGCTGTTGAATCTGAAATGGATGAGAATCAATAAAGTTAAAATATTTTTTTAAAAGATTACTTTACCTCACCTTACTAATTTTACCTGTGGCATCATTTCAAGATCGCTTTTGTGTTTAACATATAGACAGAATTCTAGTCAGAATTATCAATGTCTCTATCAGAACTCGATGATAATCAAGTACTTTTCTTTTGCTTTTTTTTTTCTCAAACCATTCCTTTCATATGAAGTGAGCTGCAGAGCATGCGTTTCTGTCGAGAACCTGAGTTTGATTCCTAGCACCGACGGGTCTCAAGATGGGCTGGTTACTGGTTGGCCATTCCCCAGTCTCCTCTTCATCCCCTTCCCTGCATTTCTTGTACTCAGGGTAAATTTTGGATTGAAGGTTCTGTTGGTCGGTTGGTGTGCCTATCGCTCCACTGGAGTTCCTGCTTGGCTACAGGAAGTGTCCTCTTTGGGTTCCTTATCCCCACCGCTGTGAGTCTCAACTGAGGTCACCCACAATGATTCCTGGGAGCCTCCCCCATCCAGGTCTCACCTTCCCCACCCTGGCCAGCTGCAGATTTCCATTCATTCTCCTGGCCCTCTGACCCTCTCTCCTGTCCTCTCTCCTGTGACCTGATCCCACCTCCACCCCCATTTTCCACATATCCCCTCTTGCATACTTGGCCTTCCCTTCATCTGCCTCTTATGACTGATTTTTATTTTATATATTTAGTTTTTTATATCACAAATGATGCCCCCTCCAGATTCCCCCCTCATGGAGACCCTCCCCTACCTCTTCCCCTTCTCTCTGAGAGCACTCCCTGCTTCCTGGTTATCCCTCTACCATGGCACATCAAGTCTCTGCAGGATTAAGCACATCCTCTTCCACTGAGGTTGGACAAAGCAGGCCCAATCGGGGGAATGGATAACACAGTCAGGCTAGTTTTAGGGAGAGTTTCCTCTCCAGTTGTTGGAGGCCTTCATGGAAACTGAGTTGCATATCAGCTAAATAGGTGTCAGGGGCCTGATTCCAGCCCATGGATGACCTTTGGTTGGTGGTTCAGTCTCTGAGACCTCTCAGAGGACCAGCTTGGTTGGCTCTGTTGGTCGTCTTGTGGATTATCATCCCCTTCAGGGTCTTCAGTCCTCCTTCCACCCAACTCTTCTATAAGAGTCTTTGACCTCAGTTCAATGTTTGGCTGTGGATGTCTGCTTCTGTCTCAGTCATCTGCTGGGTAGAGCCACTCAGAGGACAGTTATGCTAGACTCCTGTCTGCAAGCATCACAGGGTACCATTAATGGTGTCAGGGATTGGTGTTTGATTGGGATGGGTTTCAAGTTGGGTCAGCTATTGGTTGGTTATTCATTCCCTCTCACTGCTCCAAATGGAATCAACCAACCTTGAGGGCTTTCAGAGCCTATACCACCAACCAAAGAGCACACACAGGCTGTTCCCAGAGCCTTCACGTGTATGTAGCAGATATGAAGCTCTGTCTGCATGTGGGTCCCCCAACAACTGGAGCAGGGGCTGTCCCTAAAGCTGATGCCTGTCTGTGGAATATGTTCCCCCAACTGGGATGTCTTATCTGACCTCAGTGGGAGAAGATGTGCCTAGCCCTGCAGAGACTTGATGTCCCAGGGTAGGGGGATAATCAGAGGAACTTCCACTCTCTTAGAGGAGAGGGGGAGATGGGGGAGGGCCTTTATGAGAGGGACCTGGAGGGGGCAGAGATCTGGATGTAAAGTGAATGACATTTAAAAAAAATAATAATAATTCAAAAAAAGAAAAGACTATGGAACTACAACTAATGAAATTGACAATCCTAGATGTTTTATTTCTTGTATCCGTCCTGTTTTTCTTTTCACAACACGAAATGTAACAACAGACCATAAATAACATCAGGGTTATTGATGACTACCATTTTGCATCTGAGTACAAAATTCAAGGCAGGCCAGGAACTAAACCACCAACCAAAGAGTACACATGGAGGGACCCATAGCTCCAGCTGCATATGCAGCAGAGGATGGCGTTGTCTGGCATCAATGGGAGGAGAGGCCCTTGTTCCTGTGAAGACTTGATGCCCCAGTGGAATGCCAAGGTGTTGAGGTAGGAGTGGGAGCATCCTCACAGAAGCAGGGGGAGGCAGGGAGGTGGGGTGAGAGGAGGGAAAGGGGATAACATTTGAAATGTAAATACATAAAATATCCAAGAAAAATAAGCAAAAAGAAAAGAAAAAAGGAAGTGTAGCTTGCTTGCATAGAGCTTCTCCTAGACTGTAAAAAACTCTAGATTTGTTCCTCTGTACTTCAGGGGGAAAGAACCCAAAAACCTAAATGGATCAAATCACTTTTCTTGAACAGTTTGAGTTTAAAATCTCTGACGAGAAACTAGATTATTCTATGGACTCCATGACAGCAAGAGGGAACGCGCTACGGTCTCCCTGGCTCCCAGGAGAACTGCACACATCAAGGCCCTGAGGTGCTAGGCTGGCAGCAGGAGGGCACAGCTGGATGGTCTTCCTCATGGCCCCTCCCCCTGCAAATCCTTTCTGCTCCACTTTTAGCCTTTAGTGGTGACAGAGAAAAAAGGTGCTTAACAAACTGTTCTCTGAATGAGAAAACTCAAAATACTCACAGATCATCTCAAAATCATTCTTCATCCAGAATAATCCCCAGCCTCTGACCTTTCCTCAAAGGCCTTACTTTTCTAAAACTTAGATAATCTTGGTGGCTTTTCTCAAAACATTTCTTATGCTTCTCACGCTTATTTCCTTTCTCAGTTGTGGGGCTCGGGAGTCACCACGGCCTGGTGTGGAATATATGAATCTGTCGTTAATGAATACCAGACCACATATTGTTGGTGTTCTGTAGACGATACATCAAGAGCCAATTTTTTCTGGTAAAAAAAAAATGCACTCTGATTCATGAAGTTCGCTAATCCATTGGCAACCCATCTGGTTGCACTGTGAACCTGTTCCATTTTCTGGCCTGTTACTAAGGAATTCAAATGATGTGAGTGCATCTTGATTGTCTCACAGATGAATGTGCGTGTCCACATCTCTTATGTTAAAAAGATACTGTACAACCGACTCAATCATCTATACATGCAGTACCCTTTAGAATTCTCAGAAAATCCCCCCAGATGGCTAAGCATCAGTATAGCCCCCAGATATCTTTTTCATGTTGTATTCAGTCAGTAGCTGGACATATTAAACACCAAGTCCATAGCTAATGGATTTGGGAGCTAGTTATTAATTGATGACCATAGTAGATGTATCTTTTTCATTGCAGGTCCACTTGGAGGAATCTGAATGTCAGCTTTCCACTGGGTGTGTGGTAAAAACTGAAGACTAGGAACTGAAGAGATCACTCACAGGGTAAAGCGTTGGTATGCAATCATGAGTACCGGACTGCAGAACTTCAGAATGCTTGGTGAGTATGCCTGCCCACTTACAATTCCAGCCCTAGGGCCTCCCTGGAGCAAGCTGACTAGTTGAGCCATCCAAACCAGCAAGTTCTGGGTTCAAGTGAGAGGGCCAGCCTCAACACATAACGGTGCAGGGAAACACTGTCAACCTTTGGCATCTGTCACAGTAGTGCATGCATACCGAGTACATACATGTGCACAGCACATACAAATGCAAAATACCTGAGAATAGACTACTAGGTAGAGGCTAATAAGAAGGGATATTTAAAGCAATGAGGAAACCAAAAGAACAGGTCAATGTAGAGTTATTGAACCACTGAAAAACAAAAGACCCAGAAAGAGAGCTTACAGAAAGGACAGCAGAGACCAGAACTTGAATTAAAGGTCAACGTTCGCAAAGTATGAACACCAGGAAGTAAGAACACAGGAAGTATGAACACAGGAAGTAAGAACACAGGAAGTATGAACACAGGAAGTATATGAACACAGGAAGTATGAACACAGGAAGTAAGAACAAGAAGTATGAACACAGGAAGTATGAACACAGGAAGTAAGAACACAGGAAGTATGAACACAGGAAGTATGAACAGGAAGTATGAACACAGAAAGTATGAACACAGGAAGTAAGAACAGGAAGTATGAACACAGAAAGTATGAACACAGGAAGTAAGCACACAGGAAGACACTAGAGTAGGGAGGCTCATACGCATGATAACTCAGAAAGAAATTCACACCGCTAATGTGTCCTAACTGTCAGGGAAAAAAAAAATTAAAAATCAAACCCTCTTAAAAATGAGCCTTGATGCGTACGTATGGGAAGAAAACTCACAGCTCTACACTGTCTGATACAAGGAGGTTGGTGCCTATCATTTAAAGGCTCATCCCTTGCCTACACCAAGAGTTCACTCAGCCTCTACATCTTACGTCACTCTTCCCACCCTCCACACCTAGAAACACGTACGGAAAAGAAGAGACACCTACCAGAAATGTACCTCCCTCAGGGGACCCAGCCAGCACTGCCTGCAGAGGTTTGTTTTGAGTCTGTGGCCTCGTGGAGAGGAGCGATGTCCAGTTTTATGAACGAGCACAATGCCAGAGAACCCCAGGAGGAAAGAACCTGGGGGAATAAACAGCAGCATCGTTATCTCAAACACCCCTCTCAGGTCCCATCATCTTCTTTTATTCAACCTTTTCCCCATTCATTCATTTATTCTTTCACTTTATATCCTGATAACAGCTCCCTCCTTCCAATCCTTCCCTCACACAGACCCTCCCCCATCTCCATTCCCCTTATTCCCTAAGAGTGGGGGAGGCCCCTTCTGGGGACCAACACATCCTGCCACATCGAGTCTCTGCAGGACTAGGCAAGTCCTCTCCCACTGAGGCCAGACAAGGCAGCCCAGTTAGAACAACAGGGTCCACAGGCCAGCAACAGAGTCAGAGACAGCCCCTGCTCCAGGTGTTGGGGGGCCTGCATGAAGACAGATCTGTGTATCTGCTACATATATGCAGGGGAGGGGGCAGTGGAGGTCCAGCCCATGTATGAACTTCAGTTGGTGGTTCAGTCTCTGGGAACCCCCAAGCTTCCAGGTTAAGTTCCTCTGTAATACAGAGCTTGTCCTTTGCATTGTGTATCCTTAACGGTTATTCTTTTGGCTTATTTTGTATTACATTCTGTCAGTCCAGAAAATAGCAAGCTAAAGATGGTCTTAACTGAGTTGATACCTCAGTCCTTTCAGGTAAAAGGCTGGGGAGTCCATCTGTCCCAGAAAGAGCAGGCATGGTCCCATCTGCCTCTCCAGACAGCTCTTCTCCCTCCTATCCTGCATGTTCTGTGATGCCCCTGTTTCTGTCAATGCTGCTCCCTTTGCTTAAACAAACATTTTTTTTCTCTCGCTGGCAAGTGTCAACTCCCCTGCTAAGCATGTGCTGGAGAGCAGTTGCGGGGAAGCTGCTGGGACCGCTAAGCTGGTAGATGCATGGCTATCACTGCCCTTCGTGCTCTCACTGACTTTCCTGAGGCTGGTTGTTTCCTTTGCATCCTTCCCTGGGCTAAGCGTTCTGTACGCGTTTCCCAGGATCCACCACACTGCCAGGCACGCTCTAGGTGCAGAGTGAAAGTTTATTGGAGGACTCCATAAGTTGAATAACCAGTTTCCATTCTGGAATGTTGATGCCATTCTAGGACCTTCAGAACAGCAAGCAGTTCGTGCCTAGATTATTCGGTGAGATATTGAAGAGGCTGAAGAGCTAGAGAAAGGACATTCAGCAAAAAAGAAAATGTACCCGGAGTAAAATAAAGTGAGCCTTCGTTTGCAGAGTGGTCCCAGAAAGATTAGCATTCCCGTTCTAGGATGAGACAAATGGGCATCTGAGCACTCCTGCTACTTGGTGTGAAGGATGCTACAGGCTGTGCAGGTTTCCCCTACCCCAAGGCTACGTTGGAGGCTGCTGGAAACCACTGACACCTTCATCTTTTGTACATCTCCATGGGTCTCAAACTACAGGCAAATTGGACAAAGGGAACAAGTCCTGTCCCCTGTATATGCCAACACTTTTCTTCAGTAAAACCAAGCCCAACAAAGCAAAACTGGAAAGTTAGACTTGTTAGTTTAAGTAGAGTTAATGGAGCCCTGTCAGTTCCCTGCCATGGCTTTGTTTCAAGTGTGGTGGAGGGGGGAGACTCTGTGGAGGAAGACGTTTCTAAAGACCTAACTAGTGTGTCCTCTTGAGCTTCACCTGAGACCCAACTGAAAGGCACATCTCTTATCCACTTTATTAATAACCTTTCATGGGATTTGAGGCTGGTCTGAGGTGAGCTATGCATCTTTAAGCTGGGATTTAAGAATATCTGAATATTGATATAAAAACTATACCTTTTATTCTTTCAGTATTGTTTTTGTACTCAGAGAAAAAGGTAAAATGAATAAGACATTTTGCAAATCAGGAGCCGTGTCAATATGCTAAGGTGGTAGCCAGGGAAGAAGAGAAATGACCCCTTTATCTGATCTCGCCTCCGGAAATGGCAGAGTTCCAAGTTGTTTGGAATGAGAACCCGTGACCGAGAGGAACCCTTGGCAGACCCCAAACACTCTTCTCCCTGATAATGGCATCAAGTTTGAGATTCTGTTCAAGAGGTCCCAGCTTCATTTCTTCCTCTGCAGAAAATAAATACAAACAAACTCACACATTAGTAAGCATAAGTGAAAAGTATCTCTGGCCTAAAATTAAGCCCTGTGGCTTTGATGAATCATTTCACCACACTTACGTGTTCTTCCTTTGGACCGATCTGAAGCTGCTGTGGGAGCATGCTAATTTTTAATGCCCAACAACCCTTTTAGTTTCTTTGACAGAGACTAGCCCAGACTCAGAGGAAATGAAACAACTTCTCAGAGATAGCCCCTGTGCTCTCTCAGGCCCCAAGCTAGCAAAGTTACAATGGCGTTGCTGGGAATCAGGAATGGGAGAGACAGAGTCTTGCCCCCACCGAAGGCCTCTTGAAGTAAAACTAGAAACAATGTGTACTGGGAAAGCCACTCTGTCTCTACCCAGAGCTCCCATCATTTCTGTCCTGCAGAACAGCTGCAGAAGCCGCAGTGCCTATTTTCTTCTCGACTTGAGTAACTACCTGGGTTTGAATTGGGGAAGCTGCAAGCTCCCCACACTCATTGATAGAAGCTGGAAATGCCATAGGCTGCTTCAGTGGGAGCCTGGGGTTTCACATTCTCGCGCAATAAGCGAATGCCTTCCCTTGTTTACTTCGCCATTGATGGAAGGAGAGCCTGTGGCCCTTGCACCTGCTAATGCCCACTTCTTATACTTACGTGACCCACGCAGCTGCTCATTTCAATTAGCCCAGGGCCAGCCTTGGCATTTACTCACAGAAACAATGCTTCGCTGAGAAGCGCCTCTGTGCATTTGTGCTGGCGCGCTTCCAGCTCACATTTGGCTTCTGCGCATTCTACCAGCCCGGCTCCCCGACTGCAAGGTCACACTGGACATGCGAGTCTCGAAAAACTAAAGGAATTCTTTTGGCTCACTTAACATTTCCTTTACGTTCTCTTTCGGAGACACCATTTTGCCAGTTTCTCCACCCCTACACTGTACTTTATCTCCCCTCTTTCTCTTTCTCTCTCTCTCTCTTTCTCTCTCTCTCTCTGACTCTCTCTCTCTCTCTCTCTCTCTCTCTCTCTCTCTCTCTCTCTGTCTCTCTCAATCTGTCTGCATCTCTCTGTCTTTTCTCCCTCTCTGTCTCTCTTTCCCTCTCTGTCTCTCTTTCCCTTTCTCTCTCTCTCTCTCTCTCTCTCTCTCTCTCTCTCTCTCTCTCTCTCCTCTCTCTCTCCCCTTCCCTCCCTCTCTGTCTCTGTCTCTCTCTAGTCCCTCCTTTTCTATCCAACAGAGTGACACTCACAGAAAGACATTTGTTACAACTCTGACTTTATAACCACAAAACAGCAAACAAATAGATAAGAGAAAAGGAGGCCAGCAGTGTGACGCGTCCTTAATTACCAAATAAAACCGCAGCTAAGACTTGCCCAGCTTTCAGTTCTTTGACTTCAATGCTGAGTTTATGTTTAAACTTCAGTTGCCTGGTTAAAAAAAAAGATTTCAGACCCTCCCAACTGCAAATGATCAGTCGCATTGCCACGTCGGGATGTCGCTGGTGGTAAGTACCACTAATCTCTTTGCCTGAGTTCCGTGATGAGAACAGCTCGTGCGAAGTCCTGCCTGAATTAGTGCTAAAAGCACGGCTGCTCTCTGCTCCTCTTCCCTAAAGCTCGCAGACGTCCCTTTCCCATATGAATTATATTGAATGTGACCTTTTATGACATGCCTAAGAGATGCTTAGCGACATTTCTTTATTCACTCTCCAAGTCTTCCCTGTTGCTGGTACAGACAATTTATCACCTCATGGGCAAAAAGACCATGTTCTTCCTGTAAGTGAAGCTGTAATCTTGCTGGGAGACATTTGATATATGCCCCGTGCTGAAAAAGTTCCTTCATTCAGATAATGAGGGGCGGGTACCTTCAAATCACTTACTCTTACATTACATTCACTGTCAAATATCTTGCTCTGGCTGCTGTTGGGGATCTCCTATCCTTTGCTTCATGGAAAATGAGCCAATCCATTGGTCTGCCTTGTGTCTCTGCAAACATGTGGTGCTAGCTGTGTGTCTGCGTGTTTAGCAACCTCCACTGCCTCTGTCAATTGGCCTAGGTGAATAACCTATTTGTCGTTCGTAAGAAGATACACACTGCACGAAATCTCACTTCTCAGACTGAGGGTTTGCATAGTTAGTAAGAGAGCAGGTTCTAGAAAACTCCTAGATCTTGGTGTATTTGTTTTGCTGTCAAGTTCCCTGGAGTTTCTGTTTGTTCCAGGGCTAAACTTGTAGCAGATATGTGATACTATGAATGGAAGCAGGAATGTTGGGGGCAGCAAAGGATGGAGGAATATGAAACAGAAGCTTCACATTTTACAAAACAAAGACTTGAAAAACAGTACTGCTCTTAACGACTACAGATTGGAACCCACCAGCGGTGTCATAAGTAAATATTAATCATGTTTGAATATATTAAATATGTAGGCCTGGAGAGTTAGGGTCAGTCACTGGAGTGCTTGCAGTACATGTCTGAGAACTTAAGCTTGACCCCCCTCATCCTTGTACACAGACCAGTGTGGAAACCCAGAACCAGGAAGGCAGAGACCGTCAGATCCTGGGGATTCACTGATAAATGGTGAGCCCCAATGAGAGTTCCTGTTTAAGAAGAAAAAATTGCAGACAGCTCATGAATAACAACTCCCAAAACTGAACTCAGACATCCAAAGCACACCGCACGCACGCGCTCGCGCGCGCGCACACACACACACACACGAACATGCATATAACCCACACAGACACAAAGACAGAAATGTGCTCTATAGAAAAGTAGACTTAATTTAAAACTCACTTCTGACTAACGTGCTTCACGCAGGATCTCTTCAACACACTCGATGGATTCAGGGGGACTTTAAAGCCTGGAGACTTGAGATTCAGATGTGGCTCTACAAGTGACAGAGTCGGTTCACTCTGTTTGCTTGGCTTGTGACGATGCCCATTGCAGACAAAGCAGCCGCAGCGCTCAGAGTGACTCTGCTATTTGCAGAGACTTATAATCAGATGGATGGAGTTTTCTCGCTTCTGTCTGGGTGACTCACATAGTTAATTGGAGCTATGCCAAAGAGTCTCTTTTCATATCAAAGCAGTTTGGGGAAAATTATATTTATTTGGATAGTTTCACACTTTGAGTTTTGATTTCATTTAAATCGGTACAAATTTACAATTACAGATTTCCAACTTACTCCATAAGCCAAATGCCAGCTCGTTTGTGTTGTAACAAACAACACAAGCCCAAACATTTTGCTGAGGGAATGACTGGTCCCAACTGCTCCCCCCCCCATACTTCATCATTTAGCAGCAACAATAAAAATCAAACAGTTGCCTGAATGTATGGATGATATTCTGCAACCTCTAAAATGGCACTGGGATTGTACCAATGAACCAATGAAGAGTTGGCCTCTGGATGAAGAGGTCCATATTTTATTTGAGCAGGCAGGTATGTCAAAATGCATAAAGCATGGTAGAGTAATTATATACCAGTTACTCTCAGACAGAGAATTAGTAGTGAATTCTAATTCTAGCCTTGTGAACGACCTTGTTGAAAATGTAACGTTTTCACTCCGTTTTCAAGCACCATTAAAGGGACAGCACAGAGTCAATGACTTATTTTTTTCCCTTTGTTGCTTGAGTTAGCACTGTCAACTGAGTAACCAGGGAACTGTAACAAACTTACGAGAACCTGTGGAGTGAACATCGCCAGCATTTCACATGGTCTGAGTATCTTGGAAAGGAGGAAAGTTGTTTCCAAAGAATTTGACAGAGAAAGGGAGTGAAAGAAGATGAGACGCTTGAAGAGAAATTGTGTGTAAAGAAAGCCCAGGGGGAAATAGCTAGATCAAATCCCAAGTGCTCAGAAATGAGTGGAAGAGAGCAGATCCACGAGTGATCAAGGATTCGGGTGGGCTTGGAACCTCTTTGTTGAGTTTTTAGACTGGAAATGCCCACTCCATCATGTTCCACAGATTAAACCTTAGTGATCCTAAGAATCTAGCTAAGAATTGATGATACGTCCATCCAGGCTGATGTCAAATGGCTATTAAAGCAAATCGCTGTTCCTCCCTCCAACCCAAGCCCATGGCTCAACCCATCCCCAGTCCAGGTGAACACAGCATGGCAAACCACCATATTCATCCAAGCCTGGATACCCGTGTGGGCCAACCAATGAGCAGGGTCCCTTAATCTATTTCACTGTTACTATTGCGTTCTCTACCTGCCAAGGCACCTCTTATACCTTTGCCTCTTATCAAGATTATAAACTAAACTGATCACATGGGGGTTGTCAAGCCATCACAAATTGATAGCACTCCTAGGAGAGCAGATATATGGGTGATGATCTTGACATGGCATTAGGTGAGGAAAAGTCACTTTGTGAATGCAGAATTTTTCTCTTGCTTTTGTCCTTTTGGGAGTATTCCTTGTGCTTATCTGGATGCTGGCTTTGTTTTCGTCCCTAGTGTCCTTGAGCTCTGTACAAGGTTTCTTCCTGTGGAAGTTCATGTCCCAAATCTTCCCCCTGCTGCCATTTGTCCACCACAGAATGGCTTGCCCGTGGTTGACTATGGGTAATATGACTAGGAGTAATGGGTGGCTTAGCCAAAACAGGAGTATAAATTCATCTTGTATTCCTGTTTCTACAGTCTTGAGAGACAGCACAGCCTCCTTAAGCCTTCAATTCTGGATTTTTAGACAGGAATATTTATACCTTTCCTGACTCTTCTGAATAGTGTTTGAAAAAACAATCAAGCAAGGTGATGTCTGCAATGTATTTCTGTCATCAGGCTGATTGCAAAGGCCACACCAGTGTCCAGGATTAGTGAGAATGAGCACAAGAAATATCTCACAAGGTATAGACAAGAAGGAAAACCTGGAGATGGGCAGGATAGATCTTCCTGGTGACTTCTTATCCCCTTTGATTTATGCATGAAGTCTTGTAGTTGTAGCAACCCAGTAATCAGATGTTAACCAAGTGAAAAATATCTAGACCTACAGACTCAGTCTTCCTATTTCGTGTTGGGCTGGGGAAGGGTCTATGTATGATCATAATACCTAAATAAGCATGATGTCTCACGATGCCTTGCCTCTACATAGTTCTATTGCATGCCTCCCATACTTAACCATTAGCTCTAGTCAGCAGTTCACTGTACGTTCCTTTCCTGGTCGGTCCTAGTTCCCAGGACTTTTAGGTTTGATGCTGGACTGAGCAGATGGCTCTGTAGATAAAACACTTGATACATAAGAATGAAGATTAGAGTTCAGATACCCAGAACCTCAAAAAAAATGACAAGTTGAAATGCCTACTTGTAATCCTAGCATTAGGAGGGTTGTCATGGGATGAGCCAAGCCAATAGACTAGTCAAACCAGTGAGCTTCGTATTCAACTGTGACACCATGTCTCAGTGAGTAAGGTGCAGAATGATGGAAGGCTCTGAGGCCAACCTCTAGCCTCCACAGGTACACAGGCACACAGACGCACACACGCACACACACACACAGAGAGAGAGAGAGAGAGAGAGAGAGAGAGAGAGAGAGATCCACATAGCATAAACACACATATGTTCACACAAATGTCAACACACATACACCACACACACATACACACAAACACACACACACACACACAGAGAGAGAGAGAGAGAGAGAGAGAGAGAGAGAGAGAGAGAGAGAGAGAGGATGTAAGGAGTCAATTTAAATGGATTTTTTAACTCAATTGCTAAAGAGTCATCTCTGAATTATCAAACGGCTGAATTGTGAAATGGCAAACCTTGTAGGACTTTAGAATATAGTCTTGCTCTGGTACATATTGAAAGTCCTGTAGCTACAGAGTGAATACGGAGAGAGAAAATATAAGCTAGTGTTAAATATGATGTAGACTAGCTGATCCAAGCACCTCAAGATGAACACGGGATGATGCCTGTCTTACTGGAACAAGAACTTAAAATGTCTCTGACCCTTCCTTTTATGTGAGGAATTCTTCTGCTCTGGGTGGTTTGGACTCCATATTTAAGAGTTCCGACACTTTGTAGATGGTGGTAGATTTGGTGGAAAGAGCTTGCCAGAGATGGCTTTTTTTGATCCCGAGTATTTGTTTACATTGAGAGGATGAGGTTTGGGAAGAGTGGTAAAATGTGAGTTTAGGGGTTAGATAAATGGCTGGGCATTTGCTTTTGTAGAAGACGTGAGTTCAGATCCCAGAGGAATGTTGGTTGGCTCCTAACTGTACATGATCCAACTCCAGGGGATCTGCCACCTCTCTCTGGCTTCCTTGGGAACCTGAACACGGGCATGCATATGCATGAATGGACATGCTTGCGTACATATAAATAAAAATAAATTGTAAAATGTGAGTAGAATGCACCCCGTGCCAGAGCCTGTCTCTGTCTTGTGAATACAGCCACCATGATTCAGGTTTACTGTGTTCTGCGCTTCCCAACAGGTCTTGTGTCCTTTCTTAGCCACTTCTCATTGAACCTACAAAATAAGTTTTAGGACTTATCTCCTTTGGACTTATGTCATAAGACTGGTTTGTTATTATAACTGCTTTGGCTAACTTATTCTGATAAAACGAATCCAAATTTAGGAGCTCAAGCACTTAGTTTGTGGCCAGGCCCCAAGAGTGAGGTTAAATTGTGCTTCTATTTTTAAACAGAACCATGCTTAGTATCAAAATCTTAAATCGTTTGTGTGTTTGGGGCTTTATTTGATTCTTTTCAAAGGAAAAGTTCTAAATGTTTCTCTGTACTAAGTTTCTCATGCGTGGTCCGATTTCTTTCAGCATCATGGTGAGATCATTTTGATGGAAAGTTAATGATATTTTCCAAACAGCACATGCCCACTAGGGGACCGGATAGGAGGAAGCAAGGGGCATCTTAGACCCCAGGCCAACTCGAAAATGAGTTTTGGCCAGGTATCTTTGTGTAGATTACGTAGTTTCCTTGCAAATAAGACCTCCTGGTTAAGAGAGCTAAATTCCCTAATCTACAACATCGTTGTTTTATTTGAAAGTATCTGAGTGCTTCAGTTGCATGAACACCTGCAGCACATTGGCCCAACACCTTCAAGGCCAGGGGAAGGCATCACATCCCTTGGAACTAAGAGTTTTGTACAGATGTGGGTGCTGGGAACTGAACCTGGATGGATCCTCTGCATGACGAGCCAGCGTGTTCAACCACTGAGCCTGCCTCCCCAGCCAGCCCATGGCTCTGTGATCTATAAATGCCCTTCTTCAGAAATACCCTCATCTGTGATAGTCAGGTGACTGTCATTTGCACTCAAATTTGCAGCAGGTATAAAATGAGTTGCAGCAGGGACCTAAATAAACACTCAAGAGTTTAAAGATTTCTAAGGTACTTGACTTTATTTTGCCCCTGAGTTATTTACTGTAAAGATATACAACCGAAGTATGACTGTACTGCATAGCCATATTTACAACATAAATATGAAAGCTATACTTACATTATTTTGTTTCATAAGTTGCTACAAAGTACAAAGGAAATGAAGACAAAGTATTTTGATTTGAAAATATCTTGGCAGAGCCCAGGAAGGATTTGTAGTTCCATCATTTGGGAGGCAGAGCTTGCTGGCCATCTGCCTAGCCAGAGCACCCAGTAGGGGACCCTGCCTCTGAAAGCAAGGTGGACAGCAGAGGAAGCCCAGGGTATCAGTCCCTGCCGTCCATGCGCGTGTAGCGTCTGGGGAGGGAGCTTCAGATGTAGGTGGCTGAGCAACAAGCTAAGTGTGTTTGAGAAACGTAAACTGTCTTACAAGTTTGAGTTTGAGTTTGGCGATCCTGACCAGCACTGGTTCAGGAATTGGTGAAATTGGCCGAACAAGTTAAACAGAAACAGGC